>NC_139344.1:233674519-233889519 GCF_055883805.1 Amblyomma maculatum
TCACGGGCAGCGACATTTGGAGCTCGTCAGCGGCAAACCAAGAAGCCATTCGCGCATCGGAGTAGGGCCCGTGCACGCAGCCTGAGCGGTCCTTGTACAGCCACAGCTCACCGCTGGAACCAATGCTGGTTGCTCGCCGGTCAGTTCGTTGGCACGCAGGCGGACACTGCTTGTACTGGGACGCTCGTCGCTGAAGGGTGGCGCCCCCGTCTCGAATTCGCTGTTCGCCGCTTGAGTGCTTCTCTGAGTTGTTCGAATCATGCTGTCGTGGTCTGCGGGGTCGGCAGCGAGCGACTACGTGGGCCTCAATGAGCGCATTGGATTCTCCAAACATCTTTTTCTTTAAATGGTGGCTATCGCGTGGAGAAGTCGCGTACATTGCCCACACTGGCGTGCTTGAATATCTGACTTTATGAACGCATCTGCACATCCCTGGCTGAAAATTTAATTTGTTTGCTTCGGGCATCTGATAGGCGCCTAGCGACAAGCCTAAATGTTGCAAATTTTTGTGGGGCTAGAAAAGCGCTTGTTCACCTGCGTGCAGATTATAGTTATCGTCGTCGTCTTCATCATCATCATCGTGACCACTGTGATTATGATGATGACTGAAAGGAGAACCTCTCAAAGTGCTCCAATGGTATTTTTTTTATACGTAAGATGGGTCAAAGATCCATATGCAAGCAATCCACCCCAGACAAGCCGAGCTCCAGGCCAGGGGAAGGTGTGTACCCCCTGCATAACCGATCGGTGCCGGGCATACGAAGCCTGCCCGAAATTCACAGCTGATGTAACGGTTGAGAGGTACACCATGTCACCTGAAAGTTTTCGACCGAGAGTGTCATTCCAACAAACATCAGGTGATTTCCTTGATATTATGAAATTCCCAGCAGGGGCACCTTGTGTACTTGGCGCCACCACGGACCCTGAGCCCCCATTCCGAAGCTGTCAACCGTACCGTGGTGAAATTTTGAGAGATGGAGGGAAGAAACCATGAACGGTGGCGGTCGTGGTCAAGTCTCAGCCGATGGGCTCCTCGCCTGTCTACCAGGCGAGAGGCTCAGGGACCTTCCTCTGCGTATAAGAGTGAACCAGAGACGACATATATTAGAACCCCTTAGACTATCCATACTGCATGGAAAAACTCTCTTTAAAAAATTAGCTGGGGCTTAGCTTTAGTTAAGCCCGGTAGGTTGCGAAAGCAATAATAGCATGGCTACGCTATAGTTCCGTTGCTGTTCTTCTTCTGTTTCCTGAACACTTCGTTGCAGCCTAGTTGCATTTTTACGTTCTTGACTGCTAAGTGAGCACGTTGACAAAGAGTCTTCACTGTTCGAAGCGTCCATTACATTCCATTCGGATTCGTCACCGGTTGAGGACGATTCAAGAGGAGCGCGACGCGCTCGTTCAGCTGCATCTTGAGCGCGCTGTCGAGCAAGATACTGTTCCTGTTCTTCTTCTGTCTCTGTAGCCCGCTGTCATTTCCTGGCTTCATCGAGAAGGTGTGAATTTTCTTTCTGTTTATCAGAAAGCATAGCGAGTGCCTCAGCTGAGCATGCGCGAGCATTTATATGCCCATCGTTTTCCTCCTCCTCTCAACTACGAGAGAAGAGGTGATAGCAGCGCCTCCTTTCGGTAGCAGCGCGGCTCCAGCTGCAGCGCGCCGTGCCTAAAGCCCCTCTAGCCGTGCCTACCGACCGCCGCCACCCGACGACTCGACTTGGTAGCCCATCTCTCGCAACTCGCAGATGGTATGACGTCACAGCCATCTGGGGTCTATAAAGGTCAAACGTGCCTACCGACCGTACGCGATGGGCTGAAAATGGGAGTATATTGCTTTCGCAATAAAAAACTTGATCGACCTCCGAAAAGGAGTGGCACCGAAGTTACACAAATCATGGCACCAACTGAGAACTTACCAAAATTTCTTGTCCTGCGCTCTATAACAGTCTAAACCTGTAAACGAACTATGCGTTTTTCTGACTGCCAACTCGCTGAAGGCCATCAATGGGGCAATCTATAAAGCCACTCAACTAGGATCTGGTGACCTACTAATAGAGGTATCAGGCCCCGCCGGGGTGGCGAGGTGGTTAGGGCGCTCGACCACTGATACCCAAGGACGCGGGATCGAATCCCGGCCTCGACGGCCACTTTTCGTTAGAGGCGAAAAGCTAGGCGCCCATGTGCTGTGCGATGTCAGTGCACGTTAAACCCCAGATGGTCGAAATTTCCAGAGTCCTCCACTACGGCGTCTCTCATAGCCTGAGTCGCTTTGGGACGTTAAACCCCAAAGTCAATCAATCAATAGCGGTTTCAGACAAAAGCCAGTCAGACAAGCTCCTCATAACAAAAAAAAAAATTCTGAGGCTTAGCTTTAGTTAAGCCCGGTAAGTTGCGGAAGCAGTGGCAGACGGCGAACGCGAGTATATACCCCGGTTCCGCCACCTACCTCTCTATTGTGACGTCAAAGCGAGCGCAGCGCCCCCAACAGAAGGAACGCAATGCGCCGCGTCTTCACGCATGGCTACCGGCCGCCGCTATGCGACGACTCGACTTGGTAGCCCTAAAGCCCAAATTATCAAGGGACTTTAGGTAGCCTGTCTCTCGCTCCTGGTATGACGTCAGAGGTCTAGCGTGCAGCGCCTCTAGCGGGAGGAGCGCGCTGCGTCGTGGCTACCGGCCGCCGCTACGCGACGACTGGACCATGGACTCAACCGTCTCTTCCTCCTGGTATGACGTCAGAGGTCTAGGGCGCAGCGCCTCTAGCGGGAGGAGTGCGGCGCGCCGTGGCTACCGGCCGCTGCTACGCGACGACGTCGACTTGGTAGCCCGTCTCTCAGAGGTCATTCTAAAAATCAAACGTGGCTACCGGCCACCGCTACGCGAAAGGCCGTTCATGAGCGTAGTATTGCTTTCGCAATAAAAACATTTGCTCACCTTGACGTTCAAGTATCACCTCACCGCAGTCTTAACAGCTGCCATGGGTGATTACTGAGCGAGACCTCCTAAATGAAACAGAATCAGACCTCCCTGAGGGTCTCCAGAGTCAAGGCGTAACTGCAGTTCGACGAATAACAATCAGGCGAAAGAATGAGGAAATAAGAACAAAACATACCGTTCTCGCTTTCAACCAGAGCACACTTCCTGAATTCATCAATGTGGAATTCATCCGATGCAAAATTAGCCCATACATACCAAGCCAGGCCCCGCAGGGGTTTCAAATGTCATTGGTACGTAGCCATAGTAGCCAGACATGCCGAGGACGCGTCTTACCTGTGCAAAGTGCAGCGCACATGACCAGGCAACAGATAACTGCGGTGCAACTGACTTCAAATGTTTAAACTGCGAGGGCACACACCCTGCATACTCACGGTCCTATGCGGCCTTTCATGCCGAAAAGGAAGTAATAAATTTAAAGGTAACTGAGCAAATATCATACGGAGAGGCGCGGAAAAAATAGAATGCTTTTCTCCGCTCCATATGCTGACGCAACGCTCAGGGGAGCCAGGCCGCGTCTAGTAACGGTGGTCACGCTAACGTGCTCCAGCTGACGTGCAGTGCTGCTGACGTGCTCGTACCACGGCTTCTCACTAAGCAGCCGCCGGCTGCACCAATCTTTGCGATCCCGGAAATCACTATCTCTCAGACACCCGGGAGACCAAATGCATCTGAGAGGGACTTGGTCCCTCATGAAAAATCTCCCTCCATGCCTTCACCCGAGGCAATGGAGGTGAGCCTGGACTCCGCAGCGTCAATGACGCCTAAGGAGTCCGCTGATGAGAAGCGGGGCCTGCTGGACTGCTTCATCATCAAGGCCGAACTAAAAGCTTTCAAAGAGTCAATGGAACGAAACTGTCGTACTGAGGACGGAGGTGTTCGTACCGACTAAGAGGAAATGAAAAAAAGTAGGAACTTCATTGGGCTTAGCTTGGATGAGGCGAACCAGCGACTTGAAGCCACCGCCAGTGAAAAAAGTCGCTAAAAAAAATGACGCCCTTCGGCTGCAAGTACGTTCACTTGAAAAGGACCTTGAGGCACGTGAATCTAATCTAGTTAAATCAGAGCAGTACACAAGAAACCGGAACGTGGAAATTAAAGGCGTTATTGAAGAGCAGAATGAAAAGCTCCCTGACATCCTTGATAAGATTGGCAAAGCCGACGGTGAACCGATAGCAGCCAACGACATAGACGTCTGTCATCCAGTCACCACCAGACAAAAATCAGACCATAGTCGTACAATTCCAGAAGCGTGAGAAACGCGACAAGTTTCTTGAGAAAGCTCGCAGAAAAAGAATCCTGAACAAAGACATTGGACTGCTCACCGTTTCCTCGGTAGAGTCATCCGAAGAGCTGCCGATCTATATAAATGAACACCTCTGCCCTCTGGTCAAGAAACTTTTAGGGCTGGCTATCGCTCGAAAGCGCCAACACAACTGGAAGTTTGTGTGGACAAAAATCGGCACAGTTCTTGCGCGCCGCACTGAAACGTCGACCGTGTTACAAATACTGCCAGAAAGTGATGTCGATAAGATCAGTTCTAAAGGTTAAAACCTGATCGCATATGCATGCCTAGGCACTGACCACCGCATTTGGTGATAATGGCTACCGACCTTGTCCTTCTAGAGCATTTAGCTGAAAAAGTGGCAGCCAACAACGCGAACAAATCGATTAAGCTTTTTCACCTTAACGCTAGATCTGTGACCTCAAACGCGGTGACACACTTTTTCTGCTTGAATCATGCAGTATTACATTTGATATAATAATGTTTACGAAAACATAGTAAATCAGTGACTCAGAATGCTTAGTACTACCAGATTACAATCATTTCTGCATCAACTGTAAATATAGCAGAGGAGAGGGCGTATCCATCCTGATTTCTTTGTCAGGTTATGAGATCGTAAATGAGTACAGCGTGATGTGTAAACATTATGAAGCTCTATGTATTAGAAACGATGGAAATGTTTTTACAGTCCTCTACAAACCACCCAACGGTAGCCTTTCTGCATTTAATAGCTTTTTTGACTCCTTGCTATCCTACGCCAATAAAACGGCAGGTATTCTTAGAATAGGTGGTGATATGAATTTAGATATCCAAAAAGAAACTAGTCCCGCCATTGACGTTTTAGTGATTATGCACAGTAACTGTGTCCGGAATGTTATTAGCGGTCTGACGCGAATTACTTGTTCCACATCAACCCTACTCGACTTGATTGTTACAAATCACACTGCTGAAGATAGTGTGTCAGGAAGACTTAGCAGTGACATCAGCGATTATTTGCCAATTTTCTTCATTACTAAGAGTGCTAAAGTTTCCAAACCCAGTAAGTTCGATGTAATAAAATATCGTGAAATAACTCCTGACGCAATAACGAACTTTCGACACGCCATCATGCAAACTGACTGGAACGACGTTTTTACGTTTAATGATGCTAACGCTGCTTATGAAGACTTTATTAAAATTTTGAAAAAACACTACAACACCTCCTCCAAATCAAATCACGCCGACAGCATAAAAAGGCGCGTAAACCTTCGGTCACTCGCCATCATGTTAAGCTTATCAAAGAGAAAACCCAACTTTATCACTCTTTCATTCAGTCGCGATACAAATAAATCAGAGGAATTCAAATCCTTGAGAAATAAATTATATAAGAGTCTAAAGTCTGCAAAGGACGACTATTATCTGCGGATTTTTTCACAACTATTGCTCGAAAAAGACCGATGTAGTGTGTAAAAAGCTAAATGACATCATAAACAAAAATAAACAGCAGGCAAGGATTGATAGCCTCGTTGTTGATGGTATAGAGATAAGCGGAATGGATCTGGCTAACAAATTCAATTATTTCTTTATAGAGGTCGGCAGTAGCACATACTACTCTGAAGCCGCAAGAAATATTCCGGACCTTCAAAATACCTTATATTTCCGCCCCACTTCTGTATCAGAGGTAACAAGGCTCTTTCAAGGACTTAAGAACAGTAGGGCGCGCGATGTAGATGATTTAGAAATTAAACATATGAAGCATGTGATAGTTGCCATAGCACCCATTTTAACACACATTTACAATGTTTCATTCTTAACTGGTGAATTTCCACTACAGATGCAGGTTGCTAAAATAATAATAATGCACAAGGGGGAGATAAAAATGAAATCACCAATTACCGTCCACTTTCTATACTGCCAATAGTTTCAAAAGGATTAGAGAAGATGATTAATTCACGCATTCTAGATTTTGCTGAAAAGTACAGCTTGTTAACCGAACATCAGTTTGGATTTAGGACGTTCTATTCTACAGAAGACGCTCTCTTAGTTCATAAAGAAATAGTATTGGAGAACTTAAAGAATAAATTGCCAACACTAGGAATCTATAAATTTCCGAAAAACATTTGATTCTGTAAATCACCTTATACTTCTTGACAAATTAGAACGCTAAGGTTTCCGCGGAATTTCGCAGCAACTAATTCTATCCTGCCTTCAGGGACGACACCAGTACGTCGAATTAAGCCATCCTAAATCGAGTTTAAAACCAGTAAAATCCGGAGTTCCACAAGGCAGTATTCTTGGTCCTATCCTATTTCTTTTTATATTAATGATATTGTATGAATTGTAAGCCACTGTAAATATATAATTTATGCAGACGACTGCACGGTTCTGGTTTCTGGTAAGAACCTAACACAGATTAAAGAAATAGGATATATTTTCTGCTGTAAACTACAGGAATGGTGCCAAATGAAGAGATTAATACTAAACGAAAGTAAAATATTATGCGTCTTATTCCGCGCACCAGGAACGCCAATTACATCTCCTGATTACTTTCGCTTAGGTCCCTATTGCATAAAAGCAGTAAAACATATCAAAACACTAGGAGTAGTTTTGTCTGAACATTTTTTATGGAATGAGCATATTAAAAGAATTTCATTAAAGCTTAGCAGGGTTGTAGGTATCTTGAACCGAAGTCGCCGAATACTTCCTGTCAATATCAAGAAACTTATTTACAACGCGCTTTTTAATTCTCAAATTCACTTCCTTAGTTTGGGCGAATACCTCGATAACAAATATTCAGAACCTTGTACTACTACAAAAGAAAGCCGTCCGCGATATAGCGAGTACGTCTCGTTTGGAACATGCACTAGCACTTTTCAAAAAACACAGGATCATATCGGCGGAAAATATTTACCCATACAAACTGATGTATGCCTATAAGAAAAGTGCAAGGAAGGTCAAAAACAGTTTTAAATTTAACAAACCTTAAAACAGTGACAAAGGCATACGCTTTTAGGTACCAACCACCGTGGTATGTTCCTTTTTCACGTACTGGATTTGGGGTTGAAAGAATAAAGTACTCACTACCATCCCTTTTGAACGACATTGATTTCCAGTGCCTAGATGTTCTTGCAATGCCACATACACACATTAGCAATCTCTTCGTGTAACAATCCATTGCTTTCAGTTTTTATAAAGACCATGTTACCTGTGCTCTTTATGTCCACTTCGATGCAATCTTCTTTGTTGGCCTCATGTTTAGAAAGGGCCTGTTGAATAGGAAAAAACATTTCGCGCGTGTAGTTTTCGCCTTTTCACTGCTGCTGATGTAAAGGTGGCTGGAGCGTCGTCAAGCTGCAAAGAAAGCAGCTTTTACTCCAGCCACCTGTTTTCGCTCATTTGTACCAAGTGGCGAAAATAAGCTTGATTTTATTTTTATTTTACGTTAATAAATAAAAACATATACGCCAATTAAGCCGTCTGATAATGGCGGCGAGTCTTAAACCTACTCTCTCGCTCTCTTCCACACTTATAAAAAGTGCTAGGACTGCTCAAAAATCGGGATGACGGAATGAAATCCTCGCCGAACACCAACCAAACATACTTTGTTTGCGAAAAACGCATTTAAAATCAACATTCGAGTTTCCTCGAGCAGTATCTTGTTTTCAGGAAACATAGGCACGGCAGCACTCACCCCTCTGGTGACGTTGCCACTGTAACTCAAAAATCAATTTCTTGTCGGAACATCTCGCTTAATACAGCAGTCGCAATACAAACCTTAATTTTCGATAAAATAACAGTGTTTTCGCTGTACATTCCACCATATTATAGGCTATGTAGCGAAAATTTTGTAAAGCTGATTGATCAACTTCCAGAACCATGGCTGCTGGTCGGAGACTTTAATGCCCACTACCCATTATGGGGATGTCCAAGAACGGACTCCCGAGATGTGCTAATTGAAAAGTTCTTATTGTCCTCAGGATCATGTTTGCTCAACTCAAAAGAGCCAACGTACTACCGCTTAGCTCATAATACATACACAGCCATTGATTTAGCTATTGGCTCCCCAATGCTCTTGGCAGCTACAGAGAGGGTTGTTATTCACAATCTGTATGTAAGTGACCAATTTCCCATTTATGTAAAGTATACAGGCAATAAAAATGAAAATGTGACTAATCCCAAAATATTTAAGGAATATGCGAACGACTGGGAGATGTTCAGGGAACACTCAGCATTGTCCTGTTCATCAGTTACTGCCTTAGGCGTTGGTGAAACTCAACTCTTGATCACGCTGCACATTACAGAGGCTACAGAAAAATACATTCCACAAACATCAAGTAAGCCACGGAACAAACGAAGACCCTGGTGGAATGCAGAATGTAAGACTGCTCATGAAACTCAAAACAGGGCATGGTCGAAGTTACGCCGATACCCCACACCTGAAAACCTATAGTAGCCTTTAAGCGCAAAGGCAAATAAATGGCAGGCTTGTTCGACGCATCTCCAAGCGAGAAAGCTGGTCATCGTTTCTTTCGTCTGTGAACCCTTATTCTGATGTAGTACACAAAGTTTACAAGATAAGAGCACTCAAAGGATATAGCACTCTGAACACCCCTTGTCAGCGCCAGTGGTGACTCTCTTGAACATCAAGCAGACACACTAGGGCAACACTTAGAATACATATTCAGCTCAGCGCACTATACAGGTTCCTTTTTGCGGCACAAGGTAACTGAGGAGAGGAAGCCTATACACGATAAAATACCATGCCCAGGAGGGTACAATAGCCCATTCACCATGCAGGAGTTGAAGAATGCATTAGGCACATGTGAGAACTCAGCACCATGGTCCTGACAAAATCACATATGGAATGGTCGGGCACCTGCATGTGGACACGCTTGAAACCCTACTCTGCCTGTATAATAAAATATGGGCCAAGGGACGCTTTCCTAAGCGATCAGAAAGGAAGCGATCATTATTCAAATATTAAAACCCGGAAAAGAGTCCACACTGCTGCTAGTTATCGGCCTATTGCTCTAACCAGCTGCCTATGCAAGCTTTCTTTTTTTTTTTTTTTTAAAAAAAAAAGGTAAACCGTCGCCTTCTTCATTTCCTTGAATACAATGGTCGTCTTCATCAAAACCAAGCTGGTTTTAGGTCTGTGCGGTCAACAGCTGATCAGCTCATTGCATTTGCGTCTTATGCAAGGGATGCTTTTGTGCATAAACAACATTGCTTATCTGTCTTTTTCGATCTTGAAAAAGCATATGATACCACTTGGCGCTATGGTATCGTCCGCGACCTCTTCTCTCTTGGCATCACAGGGAACATGTTTAATACAATACGAAGTTTCTTTTCTGAAAGAACCTTCAAAGTTCGTGTTGGCAATACATACTCAAAGCAGTACACACAGGAAAATGGTGTCCCTCAAGGGGGTGTTCTCAGCTGCACACTTTTCATTCAAAATTAACTCTCTAAAAAGCTTGCCTGCCAAAAATCTTTCCTTGTTCTATATATGTTGATGACGTCCAGATAACCTTCAAATCTTGCAACTTAGGCATCTGTGAACGACAGATCCAACTAGGTGTTAACAAATTTTCTAGGTGGGCTGATGACAATGGGTTTAAATTTAACTCTGAAAAGAGTGTTTGCGTACTTTTCTCTAAGCAGCGTGATATCAGACCTGACCCCAACATTACACTGAATGGTCATAGCCTTGCCGTTAAAAAAGAACATAAATTTATTGGCGTAGTTGTTGACTAAATAATTTCCTTCATTGCACATATAAAGCAATTGCGACTGAAATGTCTCAAAGCAATGAATCTGCTAAAAATTCTGTCTCACATGTCATGGGGCACAGACCGTGACTGCCTTCTGAGCCTTCTGAATAGCGTAGTTCTATCACGCATTGACTATGGTTCGATGGCCAATGGATCAGCATCATCCTCTGCTCTAAAATTGCTCGATCCGGTGCACCACCTCGGCCTTCGCCTCGCCACGGATGCTTTTCGAACTAGCCCAATCGCTAGCCGCTATGTCGAGGCGAAACCGATGGTCGTTGCTACGAAGGAGAGAATTTACTGGTGTAACTTTTGCTACGAAGGTACTATGCCAACTGGATCATCCATGTCGCCGGCTCCTGCTAGACACAACTAGCACACAACTTTTCTAGAGAAAACCACCTCTAACACCTCCATATTCAATCAGAGACGTTCCGGTTGCCAATCTTCATACACCTTCCTTAAAAGATTTAATCCCTCCTTGGGAAATGCACGCTGTTAATTTTGACCTATCGTTCCTTGAAGTCGGCCGCCGCCGCTGTCCGAGCTCCACAACCATACGCACCTCCCTCCCTAAATCATTTCATTGTAAATAAACGTTTTCTCCTCCTCCTCCTCCTTGAAGTTGGGAAACATGCGTCCCCTATTGCCATACAGCAGCACTTCATGTCACTTCAGGCAAAGTACATATGCAATGAGCATTACATTCATGCTTCAAAGTCTGCTCAAGTCTCCTGTGCAGCACACGGACCACAGTTTTCACTGTCAGAAACACTGAACAGACATACAAGTATATTTACCGCTGAATGCCACGGTATCCTGTTAGCTGTGATACATATTATAGAAAAGCAAATACAGACATCGGTCATCTACACAGATTCCCTCCGTGTTTAAGCTCCCTATCCACTTGGAAATTGCATAAGAATGCAATCCTGAATTCCCTTTTTAACAACCTGATGTCTGCCCATAAACTAGAACTTTAAATTACACTGTGCTGGATGCCAGGCCACCGTTGTATACTAGGTAACGAGGCAGCTGATAGGCTTGCTGTGTCAGCTGCCCTTCAAAACCCCACATACATGGACAAGATAACATATCAGGACCTCAAGCCACGCATTAAAAGCATGATCCGACAGCAATGACAAGAGAAATGGGACACAGCAACTGAGAATAAACTACACACAATAAGACCAAGGATAGCTTAAACTACAGAAAAACGAGACAGATGCAAAGTAGCTCTGTGCAGACTGAGGATTGGTCACACATATACGACACATCCATACCTTTTAACAAACTCTCCTGCACCACATTGTTCGAGATGCGGTGACCGGCTTCCAGTGATCCATGTTTTCATTGAATGTCCGAGACTTGAACAGCAAAGGAGACGTCATTTTTCCGAATTGCACAAGAAACAAATACCCACACATATGTCCATCTTTCTTAGTGATAATCCAATGGAATTTTTTATCAACGTGGGCTTCAGCCCATTTCTTTTATTTACATGGCTAAGTTTTCTTTTAAAGAATTGTTGCTGGGACAGCTTAGCCTTTTAATATGTACACCCTTGCGCAAAAAGTGTAGCGACCATGCATTTTGACAAAACTGTACGGCAACTTTTTCTGACGGTGAAGCGATTATTTCTAAGTTATGCATAGGGTAGCCTCACTAATATACTTGTCCTCTTGCCCAAGAAAATTATTCAGGTGCATCTTTTTATACAGAAAAATAATAATTGCGGCAGTTCCCCTGGTCTCTCCACTTTTGCGCAGGGATGTACAGCCTCGTCCACTTCTAGCTATAACATGGTCACTGCTTTCAAAGCGTCACTGCGTCCGACTCGGCCATGCAATATAGCTTAGTGGCAGGCCATGTGAAGCAACACGCCCGGGTCCTTCTGTGCTCGCATCGCTTTGCATCTATATATGCCTACGTCGGGCGCAATGTTGCTTTGAAAGCAGTGACCGTGTTATAGCTAGAAGTGGACGACCCTGTACATGTCTCCTTTTAATTTTTTACTTAGACCACTATACATCGGGAATCAATGTTTTAGGCCCTATACACCGCTGTTTTTAGATTATACACTGCGAAGGAACTTTTTGCCCCAATACACCATTGTTTTTAAGTCATTAAACATCACACCCAGGACATTTTATTGACTTGAGCTGATCCTTCACCTTAAGTTTGGCGCTCTTTGGCCCGAGATGCCCTTGCGCCATAAAAAATCAGTCCATCACCGTCATCATCATATTCGGAAATCTCCGGACATCACAGCGGTTTTGCTTTTGGGCAGAACTGTGAATCTGTTTATTTAATTCGATAGCATTAAAGGCCTTGTGCCGGCGCTGCCATCGGCAACTGCGCCGCCGACGAAGCGGTTAAGTTTGACTCACGAGTCACGAGTTCGAACGCTCGCGGTTTTCGGAACAATCCCAGCGTTTTACGAGGGCAACAACGTCGACGTCGGCTACGCTGGCTCACCAGCCACGGGTCCAGGGCTCCTTCAATAAACAGCAGTGGACTCAACCACGGGGCTCCGTTCACAATCGGACTGGGTGCACACGGCCCCGCCCTCAATAAAATCCGGCGTTTCGGCGTCGGCACTCTCGGCGTCGGCGTGAAAAGTGAAAAATCACGCGCAGGCTTCTTTTCGGCGGGTGTGGTATTTGGTAGGTGAAATGGCCGGGCACCGATTAGTCGACACGCTGCGTGACGTCACGAGAGGCCACATGACGTTGGCGAGTTGGCAGGATCTGGTAACTCGGGCACCTCCTTTGGTATGGGAGGGTGAGATGGGAGCGAACCTTCGGGGACCCTTGGATTCAGATTCAGACATCCTATAGGACACTCAGACACGCTCGTGCGGCCTTGCTTGAAACGGGGCCTTATATATATGTCGGGTTGTCTTTCAAGTAACTGGGTAGCTTAACACTGTATGCTAATGAGTATGTGTGCGATAATATAGACACAAATCAAGGATTAAGTGAGTAGCAAAGGGCATGTACGCGAACGAGGGTCCGCAAGGGGAGCCACAGATGAGAGCCATGACTGTCGCGTCACACGCATTAAGGAGGGGCTTAAGAGTCTCCCAAAGTTTTACATTTCGGAAAAAAGCTCTTTGGAATGCGAACTGCACCCTCTTTTCTACGGGGATTAGGAGTCCATAGGTATCTAAATGATCCCCCTCACTTCGCCCAGGTGCAAACCTGATGACATGAATGCTGTAATGGGGCATGCAACCACAGCAGGCGTTCTTCGCCAGCCAGAAAAAAACAACGTGCTGCGTATTTCTGGCACTTCCGAAATTGTTTTGCACGCACACGTACGCTCACGCACGAACGGACTCGTCATAACAGAAGCTTCGCGAAGTGCGCATTTGAAATCTTATGAGTGTTTGCGACAAAGTTCTGCTCCCCTTCTTGTATGCTGTTTAGAACAAGCTGGCTTTCGAATCCTTTTCCCGCATTCAAAATTGTTTTGCAAGCACCTATTTTAGTACGTGCTTTTTATGTTTGTTTCGCTCTAAATCACCGGTGTTTTACTTTTCGTGCATAGAAAATTTAAGCTCCAACAACTTCCTCGATTTATTTTCGCTTGTAGAGAGGCGACTTTTTGCTCGCACATTTCGCCTGTTTTGTATACGCGACTCGGCCTGCACGTTCACGAGGCGGAGTTACACCAAAAGCAGCCTGGCAACACGCGCAGCGAACGTCGGTCCTGCTAAAAGTGGGCTAAGCATCTGGGCTCGCCATCACTTTGGGTCGGATCGTTTTTCACCGCGCCTCCCTACGTGCGCGGCGCGAGGACAAAGGACCCGATGCAAGTCGCCAGTTTTACATTCTGCGAGCGGTGTCATTGTCGATGACCTTCGGTCTCTGTCTCGTTTTCCTGGTTGTCGGCGAACTTGGCGAATCTCGTCGCCGCTGCCGCCGCTCATTCCGCACCGTGTCCCTCCGCACATCGCGTCGTCGCGAGCTGTTTTCCGGAATGGCGCGCCGTGAGCAGCTCGTGCTCGTCCTTAATGCCGATAAGGCACCTAGAGCGCTTCCCAGAAAAGCGCATCGAAAAAAGAAAAAAAAAAAGAAACATAGAATGCACACGGGCTTGCTTGCGCCTTGGCGGAATGAACGTGCCCCGGTTCTTGCTTATACTGCCGAGCTCGCGTTGGATTCATTTTCGATGCGTAGGTGGCACGAACAGAATTACTGCTGAAAAAAAGGTTGAAGGAGCCTAGTGAAAGCATAAGAAGGCAGGGTAAAAGCCGCGCTCAAGATGACACGGGCGATCTGTGGAAGGCACGCAAGGGAGCAAGTTATCGAACTATCTTTGCTCAATTTTCGTCGCTTTATCCCTTCCTTGCGCGCATACATATGCAAGTATATATACTTATATGGTTAAGTGCGAGTTTCTCCTTATGCGTGCCGTAAGTTCTTACCTATAGCCAGTACAATGTATATAGGCATAGGACTGTATGCAGACCAAACAAGATAAAAATCAGACTGTCCGCACCCGGTATGCATAGTCCGCAGGAACCAGATATGTAAGTTGCGCGTAAAAACAGTCGCGTGCACTCGTTTATCACTTTGGGTTTTTACTAACACAGAGGGGTGCGTTATCGTCACTCATTATCATTCGTCCTCACAAAGAAACCAATACCCACAGTTATTTTTAACGTTCGAAAGGTATCAAGTTCTATGAAACTTCCAGGTATACAACCATAGATAACTCTGGAAGTAGCATTTTATACGCCAGGTTTTACAGCGAGGAAGTCAGCCGTGGTAATTACCATTTTGCACAAAACGCCTCTGGATTTCCTAGAATTTTTATTCGAAATTAGGAGGTTAAATATCCTCATTCAGGTACGCGGTGTTCGCTACTAGCGGCCAACAGATGGCTTCAGTTGCTGATAACAAGAAAAGTTGAGCATGGAACGTAAACATTTTCGCGATCGTGAGAATCAAGTTAGGCACGGCATATGTTACGTTCAGTGATTTTGAGAACAAATTTATTCTATAATCCGCCCCTGTATATAGTGCTCACAGCATACAACTTTACAAATCCCACATGTATAGTACTTGGAGCACGTGTACACCACAAATTGCGGTTAATGATGCCAGACACCTACCTTCTTCGAGAGGGCGCATTCAGGTGAACCCGAGTCAAAAACCGTAGCGCCCTATTTGTCGTGCCAACAAAGAACCGTGAAGTCGCGCTGTTGTGTACAATATGGCAGGCCTAAAATATATTTACCTAGTGTTTTTCTTCATGCATGCGGTGGAGGGCTATATCACTCGTCGTGTAGAGGACTGCGGTCGCGGTCGTTGTGCGGTTTCCATTGATATTTACCACCGCATTTATACGTACTTCTTCTGCACCCCACTTAAGAGCTCAGGGCGGGCTCTGTTCTTCCACTGTATTTCTGAGGCACATATGAGACCTGTTTTCTCAGAAAGCACAGGTACAACGCGTTCGGATTGCCTTTATGGTTTTTTTTTTTTTTTTTTTTTTTTTTTTTTTTTTTACTATTATCAAGGTTACTTTAAATCGTCTAGAAACATGGCTTTTAGTTATTATTCATTTTTGCCAATTATTTTTAACCGAAATAAGTTTTGGCGTCTTCGGGGACTAAAACTCTTCTGAAAAAAAAAATACTTAAACGTTTATGGCTTCTACTTCATTAGCTTAAAGTTTCTGTGGAGATGAAAGTGCAAAAAATGATTAGCCTTCTATCATTTCCTGACTTTCTAAGAACGTCATTTTTAGGTGAGATATTAGTACATTTAAGGAAAAGAGAAAAGAAGCTGCTTACTTTTTTGCATGTGGAAATGATGCGCACTGAAGCTTTTGTTTAGCAACCAATGACGATGTGGACAGTGCCAGGGTCAATTTTACGCTCCTGTACTAGCTAGCTAGTTTCCTTCTGCAGCTTCCCTTGTGATTTTTTTGTCTCCGCGTAGAGTACTTTCGACAAATAGCTACTGCGCGCCCTCAGTTCACGATTGAGCGCCTCGTTGATACCCCAGATATCTAGGGATGTTATGGTGGATAGGATGTGAGCTCATGCATGCCATGATGTGTATTCTAAGAAAGGCACTTTGTGCGCGCTTCCTGGCGGCATGGTTAAACGACTCTTGGGAGTTTTTAGATTTGACTAGTGGATATTTGTGCAAGAGCTCAGGCTGAACCAGGTGCTAGAAAGTAGGTTATATAGCGTGAACAGCCTACAGAGGTGAATATTTTTGCACCAGACTGGTTTGTCATCTGGTTCTTGTACAGTATGGTCCACTGTTAAATGCAACACCCCGCCGCGTGGCCGCAGCGCTCTGCGAAGCGCCCCCTTCAATAACCGAGAAGTTGAAGCACTAAGCACATGCGCAGTAGGTCCGAAAGATAAAGTCAGTTTTGCGTTATCTGCTAGGGCGCTCTCCTGGGGAGGTGGAATATCTAGAATGCAAAAACTGAACTAAAATTTTAAACTGTATTCTTCCGGCAGATAAGTTGACGGTTGGTATTTTTCAAGATATATTTCTTTCGTTGTCGATTCTTCGGATGCAATTTTTCCACGTTACAGAGGTGATGGAGGAGACATCTATGCTCGTCCCCTTTTTGCTCCAAGCATATGACATTCTCCAGTTGCTGCAGTGGGGCGATCATAAAGGAAAGACTAAGAAACCCGTCAGGGCGTTCTCCCGGCTTTGTGCTTTGTTGCGTCGCGGTCACACTCGGCTAGTACTTTTAATGCGACAGCATTTATTGCCTCATGCTTCGTGTGGCCTGAAAGTGTGACCAGAAAAAGTCCTTCGTACCTGTCAGTCACCCAGAAATTAATAATGAAATCATTGACTGTACATAACCATGATAATTAAGATTTAATAAGTTAGTCGTAGTCATAGTCATGGTTAGTGTGTCAATATGGTTAGTCGTAATCCTAATACGTCTATGACCATGGCTAGACTAGCCATGACTATGCTATGACTAGGCGACTCTAAATAACTACAATGATTATCGATGACTGACTATGACTGACCGTGACTATGGTTATGATGAACTACGATATTGAATAATCATATATGGCTGAACCATAAAATTACTACCAATGATTATGACTATGACAATGGTTATAGTCATGGATATATCCCTAGATAGCCATAGTCATAATTAGTATAATCGTGACTATGACTGACTAACCATTACTTGACTATGACTAATCATGATTGTGACCATAACTATGACTAATCTTGACAATGATTATGACCATGACTATGATTATGACAAACCACGACTGGCCAACTGTGAATATGCAGTTAATATGACTAACCATGACTACGATCATGACAAACCGTGATTGGCCAACTATGAATATGCCATGACTATTACTAATCATGACTGTGATGTTCACGATTGACTAACCATCACTAGGGCTATCCATACTATGGGTAACCATTGTCATAGTCATCGGTAGGTATATTTATGGTTGGAGTCGTTTTCATAGTCATATAGTCATGGTTATTAAGTCATTTTGGTAATAGTCATAGCTGGTCATAGCATTCATATGTTTAGTCAGTCATTGTTAGGCATAGTCATAGGGTGGTTAGTCAGTCTATCATTGTCACAGAATAATTATGACTATAGAGTAACCATGACTAAGCCTGCCACGACTATCTATAAATATAGATAACTACGACTACCCAACCATGACTATGACTATGCCTGATTAAGTCTTACCATGATTAAGTTTGAGTGATTGATTTCATTATCGACTTCTGGGTGACCAATAAGTACAAGATTAATTTTCTAGTCACACGAAGAATGAGGCAATAAATGCTGTTGCATTAAAAGAAGTACGACCGAGTGTGACCGCGACGCAACAGACAAAGCCGGGAGAACGCCCTGACGTGTTGCTTAGTTTTTCCCATTATGATCGGCCCCTGCAGCAACAGGAGAATATTGTAGGTTTAGAGCAGAAAGTGGACGAGAAATAGAAGTCTCCTCCATCACATCTGCGCGCGGAAAAATTGCATCAGAAGAATCGATAATGAAAGACATATATTTTGAAAAATACTCGCATTCTACTTAACAGCGAGTAGAATAAGGTTTATAATTTTAGGTCAGGTTTGGCATTTTAGATATTGCGCCTCCACAAGTCAAGCGCCAGGAGAGCGCCATAGCAGACGACACACAGCTGACTCCTCCTTTCGCACTCGCTGCGCATGTGCCTGGTGTTTCCAATTCTCGCCGCTTATCAAAGGAGCGTTGCGGTCACGCGGCTAGATATTCCTTTTAACAGTGGACCGTACTGTACGTACACGAAGTATCTGGGTACTGTGAAGATAACCCGTGCCAGGGGTTGCTGTCGATAGATAACATGTAAATACGTGGACGGGAAGAAATCGCGCCTCAAGCAAAGAGAGAGACATAAAAAGCGTTTCATAAAACTTAAACTGTACCTATATGCGTAGGTTTGGTGCTCTGAAAGAGTTAAATGCACTTAGAAAAGTTCCGCTTTACATTGAACATTCTACTTTACCCTATAGAAATGCGAGTGAGGGCAAGTTCTAAAGACGTCAGGCATTCCCGGTCGCCACCTAGTTTCGTAAACGGGTCTGTACCCACGCCAAGAGAGGGCGGAGAAGCGTGTGAGTCGGAAAGCAATTTTCAGCAGGAAGCCAGAATCACTTTTTTCTCTCGCTTTTGCCTCGCCCTGTGTCCTCAAACAATTCTTGCTTGACTACTGACTTTCAACCGAATCAAACACTCTTTCGCAATCTATGAATCTGCAAGGGTTAACACGAGAGGTTGGCAAGCTATTTAGTCATGCTCGTCTATTTTTAAAATGCAGATACGAGTAAGAACGCCACGGGGCTTGCATAAGCTGCTCACGAGTCTTAACATTATATCTTGTGAAATCTTCATGATGACTTGGTATTTTGACTTGACCAATGACTCACATCATTAACTGGGCCAATAATATGAGCGAGCCGAGCCGCGCAGATGGCTGCTTTCACATTGGATGTCACCCAAAACTAGCCCAACTGTAACTTCTTGTGACGACACGAATGACATCAACAGTTTATTTTAAGAGTGAGGAAAATGCTACGGGCTTCATCTGGTACATTTTTCTGGTCAAGATTGTGACCAAACGCACATGATGGTCAGTGATACACGAAGGCGGAGTTCGCTTTGGACTATCGCACAGGTCTGCAGCAGTCGGATCCAAATTAGACCATTACTATTATTATTTTTATTTTATTTGCAGATACTGCAAACCATACGTATACATGATCCAGGCAGGAGGGGCATCCGCGGCAAAAAAAAAAAAAAATAAATAAATAAATACACATAACAAGCATATGATGGTAGAAAAAAAAATTCATACAAAAATTTATAACGACCGAAGTACAGTTAACAACACAAGAGTTGACATTCCAATTCTTTTACAAATTCACTGGCTCCGAAAGTGTGAGAAGGCAAGGAATTCCATTCAGTGGTAGCTCTGGAAAAAAAAAAAATAATAATAAACTATGTTTAAAGGTATTTGTTCGTGCAAAAATTGCAGCCAAGGAGTGGGGGTGTGTGTGTCTATAGCTTTCCGGGTGCAATGTGGCTTAACGCAGTCTGGCATGTTTAACCTCAGCGTACCTGAGAAGCAGTTATGCAAAAAAGCGAGCCGGCTAATTTTTCGACGAGACTCCAGTTATTCTATCTTATGCTGCCTCATCAATCGTGCCTTTTATATTTGCTAAAAATATACCCAACAGCTTTTCTCTGGACTCGCTCAAGCTGCAGTATTCCCTTCTTATTGTGTGGATCCCATACAATGGAGGCATATTCGAACTTAGCTCTAATGCAGGCATTGTATAAGCTAGAAGGTTAGCTTCACAGATGCAGCTTTGTTTCCTCTTTAAGGACCACAGCTTACTAAGAGCGGAAGAACAAATTGCGGATATGTGCGGAGACCAGGTTTGTTTATTAGTAAGCGTCACACCAAGATATTTATGCATGGCTACTTCTGTTATAACATTGTTGTTAAGTAAGAACAGGTGCTGATAGTTTTCTTCCTTGTAACTCGCAATAAAACTGTTTCTTGTGTAGTAAGTTGCATTCCCCATCGTATACACCACTCATGAATAGCATCTAGGTTTGCTTGTAATATTGTATGATCATTAGGCGCTGTAATGTTCTTAAACACCACACAATCATCCGCGAACAATCGGATAGCAACGTCACCATGAATGACATCAGACAAATCATTGATGTATATCAAAAACAGTAGCGGCCCCAAGACGCTTCTTTGGGGGACACCAGAAGTCAGATAGCGTTTCTAACGAGCAATTCATAATTTTAGCAAACTGCTGCCTATAAGTTAGGCACAAATCCACTACAAGAACACAGGAAGGAAGACCAATGCAATCCAATTTGTGCAAAAACTTTCCACGCGGCACTTTATCGAAGGCCTTCTGAAGTCTAAAAACCGCACATCTAGCTGGCCATTCATGTAAAGAGCTTGTGCGAATTCATGAGCAGTACAAACAAGTTGGGTAACAGTTCACTTGCGCTTCCTAAAACCGTGCTGATACTTTGATAGAAGGTTGCGGCTTTCCAAGAATTCCCGGATGTAGGTGACAATGACATGCTCCAAAAGCTTACTGCACGTACTTGTTATTGAAATGGGACGGCAATTTGGCGCAGACAAACGATCACCGTTTTTGTAAATGAAAATCCTGCGTGTTTTCCTCCAGTCGTGTGGTATTTCCCTATGGCAAAGTGATAAATTGAAGATATCAATCAAGAATGGAGATAATTGTTCCGCGTACCTTCGCAAAAGGGCCAGGTTTTTTAGTATCGTGCTTTAAAAGCATAGCTGGTGACCCCTTGCCGTGCACGAGTTCATCCGTGCCTGCTAAGTGTGTACTCTCAACCCTGAATTCTTTTGCGGCAGTGAATACATTCTGGAAGTAACTGTTGAAGTGTCCGGCGATTTGAGGGGGATCAGATATTGTTGTATCTCCGATTTTATTTTTCTTAATTCCCTTTTTTGTTTTCATTTAGGTGACGCAAGAACTTTGTGGCATCGCTTTTTATGAACTAAGTAAGACGATGACCAAAGTAATTATTTCTAGAATCCCTAACCTTTGCAAATAACTCTTGCCTTAGTTCATGGAAGCGTGTAGTTGTCGTGCTGTGGCGTCTCCTTAGTCGCTTCATCTTAAGTATCGTGTGGATAATGTCACGGGTAATCCAGGGACTAAAGCGTCGGCTACGAAGATTCATTGAGGGTACATATTTATTACGCTAGTCACTCGTCGGAACGCAGCACGTCTCTGCTTATTTCACAAGTTCTTTCACAACTTTCCAGAAGCCAACCGATTAATTCCACGTGTGCATCGCATTTCCCGCCATAACCACCCGAACTCTGTTTACCCTGAACGTGCACATACCACCACATTTCAGCAATCATTTTTCTTAAAAACTGCCCGTGACTGGAATGCCCTCTCCGCTGAAGTGGCCACCATCATGAATCATCGACTGTTCAAGACCACTATCGAGTAAGCCTATTCATCAACGTAATTTTTGTCCATTTTTCATTAATATATAATATTTTTTGCCGTGATATCCCCACCCCTCATGTAATGTCCGGAAAGGGACCTTTGAGGAAAAATAAATAAATTAGCACAAAATCTGATCGCGCCGCAAAACTGTTTCCAAGAAATTTCAACATTATTGACCACGTTATCCTGAATATCCAATTAATAAATTACTGTAACATCATTAGCCCCAGAAAAATATTTTACTACTCGTTGCCTTTTTTTTTTCTTTTTGCCGCACGTGATTTTGTAATTTTGTAATAGCCACCTTAAAAACATCAACTTGTGGTCAGGAATTCTTTCTACTGAAACCTCTGATCTAGAAACAACTCAGTGGTGAATAAAAGATCGGAAATCGCAGTGCCACAAGTGAATTCACGAACACGCCGTTCTAAGTTCAAATAAAACATCATATCTAGTACTACATCTGCTGATCTAGAAATTCCATAATTCAAGGAGCTCCAATGAATCGACGGCTGGTTAAAATCCCCCGTGATGACATTCTTTCCGCCCAATCCTTGGAGGCGGTCGTATAAACAGTCCAAGAAGAAGTCAGCAGCGTCCTGAGGACGATATACCGCACACAGAAAAATTGTCTCTCCGAAAAGGCAAATTTTCAAGAAAGGACTTTCATGCGCGGCAATTTGGTCAGACAATAACATCAACATAATCCTTCGTAGCAACTGCTACCGCCACCACGTGCGCCTCTATCACGCCGATATAGGTGATAACCCGTGGCACGATTTCATCGTCACGTACATCGTCGTGCAGCCAAGCCTCATTGATCACGCCAATATGGGGATCATACGAAATCAGAAGTGTCTCTAATGCGTCTGTTTTGTTCGCTACGCTTCTAGCGTTCAAAGAAATGATGCGCAACTGGCTCAACTTTGTTTGCTAGCTATCAGGAAAAGAAGCTGCCTTCTTCGGTAGCGCTTGACGGGACATCTTGTTGCCATCCCATACGTAGAACTGGTTGTCAACACGAAGTTTATCATGAAATAAGTTCACTTTCTTCCCTTCATCTTTTTTGCTCTTGGCGCTTTCCCACAGAAGCTTTCGCTTTCGGAACGTTTCTGCGCAGTAGACATTTTGGACTGAAATGCCTGATCCCATTAGATTCCGAGAATTACGTTGAACAGCCTCTTTTTCTCTGTAATCTTCAAAGAGCACAATAATCGTGAAGGTCAGTGATACCCGAAGTGGAGTTCGCTTTGGACTATTGCGCAGGTTTACAGCAGTAGCATCCAAATGAGACCATTATGTAATTGCATGTATGGAACGTTCATGAAGGCTCTGCCGTAAAACGAACGAAAAGTTCATTCCTCTCATCTCTGTCACCTTCCGTGCCGCGTATCACTCTTCCTCGTCGTTTCTTTGGGATGGAAGACGAGAGCTCTCGATAGACACCGAGCTTTCGTCCAACGATCTCTCGAACTTAACTAGGTCCACTATCCTTTATGGCTTTAAAGTGGAATGAGCGAAGCGGTTACCTGGCTGTGCATGCACTTCTTCTCCCTTTCTCTCTTTTCGCGTCTTAATCCTAGCGCTTAGTTTATACGTCTCCGTCGTCCATAGCGCAAACACTAATAACGATTCTCACACCCGTTGGTGTCCACCGATCAGCTGTCAAGCGGTCCATCACCGCTGCTTTGGGATAGCTTCTGGCGGGAGTAGCCCGCATATGTGGTCGCGGGCCGCCCCTTCCACAAATACAGGGAGGCTCGTTTCGTTGAACTGTGGGAGCGGCCGTGGGACGGTGGCCATATTTGCCTTGTCTCCGCCCTTGCTATAGCGCGGCCCAAAGGCGCGCCACCCGTGCGATCTCTTTTTGCGTGCGCCAGCGTCTCCCCCTCCCCTTTTCGTGTGTCCAGCTCTTCCCCACATCGCTCCTGGGGCTCCAGCACGTCTGGCCCGTTCAGGTGATGCGTTTCTCAGCGGCTGCGTAGTCATCGCCCCAAGCTTCCGCTGCACGCTCCAGGTGGCGCCAGGACGTCTGGCGCACTGACGTCACGCATCCGTCTGCTACTCTGCTCTTCCGCTCACCGTGGGCCGAGGCATCCCCAGCGCGCCTGTCTCTTTTGTTAGCGAAAAAGGAGAACAGAAAATGGGCAACCGTAAGCACACTGTGAAGAGCTCAAAAAAGACCGCACGAAACTACCTAGTCCGTATTCGAGCTGATCGCGCAGGGGGCCCTTTTGGGGCTGATGGAGGCGCGCGTGGCTCATCCAGGGCGAGCACGCGTGCATCATTCCCTTTCGACCGCGCGGAGGTTGTGAAAGAGGTGCCGTAAGTAATGTGCGCCATTAAATTTAACGAACTGAACGCTTCCCGCCTGTCGTACGTCAAGCGTTCATTGGAGCGTGCGCTCCCGGCGCCTCTTAGTCTGAGAGGACGGCGGCGGTGCGGCGAGGGCCTATGCGGGTGCAGTTGATTAACGGACTGATTTGCTCTGCATTGCGCACTCTGTGGTGTGCGGTCATCAGTTTTTTATTAGTGGCGACAGGGGCTTGTTATGCGGTCCTCTATTGTTACTTGTACTTCTAAGGTGCAAGTACGTGTTCACGAGTACTTGGCGCACGATATAGAGGTAAGACGATATCGCTTAAGCTGTATCTTAATGTCCACTTTAAGAAAACCGACCTACCGACCTATACACCGGCTATTTGTTGTATTTTGGTTGCAGACAACGGCAACCCGTCTTAGCGTGACAAAACACGGAACGACTCCACAACGTTTGTGTGTAAGTGTGTGTGTGTGTGTGTGTGTGTGTGTGTGTGTGTGTGTGTGTGTGTGTGTGTGTGTGTGTGTGTGTGTGTGTGTGTGTGTGTGTGTGTGTGTGTGTGTGTGTGTGTGTGTGTGTGTGTGTGTGTGTGTGTGTGTGTGTGTGTGTGTGTGTGTGTGTGTGTGTGTGTGTGTGTGTGTGTGTGTGTGTGTGTGTGTGTGTGTGTGTGTGTGTGTGTGTGTGTGTGTGTGTGTGTGCGCGTGCGCGTGCGCGTGTGCGTGTGCGTGTGCGTGTGCGCGTGCGCGTGCGCGTGCGCGTGTGTGCGTGTGTGCGCGTGCGTGTGTGTGTGTGTGTGTGCGTGTGTGTGTGTGCGCTTCAGTTCACTTTGTTGTTTCGAAGAAGTAGGCCTCGAACCTAATGCCTGTATTTAAAGAAAGTTCCAATCACTGCCTCCATCCCACAGCATGCGAAATAAGTCTAATGCATTTGCATAAAAAACGAACCCCACAAGAACACAAAATACAAGAATATCGGACACTGGAGGAAAAATAGAAATATTGTTATGTAACTTACACGGACAGTTCAAAAACAGCCGTTTACGTCGAAAGCTGAGTTGTTCAAGAAAAGGCATACGAAGCAGTTCGGCTACCGCAGAGTTCGTCCGTTTTTAAGCGATGCGTCGCGCGACGACGACGACGACGACAACGCATGTCGTTGCCGCTGGTGCACACCGCACGAAGCGACGGGACTCGGCAACCGAACGGCGCGTTTTCAGCGTTCCTCCGTTACCACTCCCTCGTCGTTCAGTAAAGGGGAGTATAGTTATGCTAGTATCCAGTTTCTAACACTAAACTGCATGAAGTACGATCAAACACTTCTGAAAATTTTTGTGACGCAACACAGGGCAATGGTGCGCTACTAAACTGCGATGCAGACTTGCATTGCATGAAGTGAATTTCACCTGGTCCTTTCGAAAATGAACAGTATAAGGCCACACTACGCCTTCTTTCTTTTTTATTACCAACCGGAGTAGGAAAAGCAACTTCACTCGAAAAAAAAAAAAAGAAAAAAAAACAGAACGGAAGTAGCATACCCCAAAGCCTTTTGCGATTGGCTGCCTCTCGAGCTACTTCCGGGCAACGGGCAAAATGTTCTAAAAACCCAGAACCTAAGCGACGTGACGAGCGGCGACACCTGCGCACTGACGCCATCGCGCGGCGTGTCGCCGCGAATTGTCGCCTCATGCGATTGGCGCTTTGCTGCTGGTCCGAATGCTAAGCTATCTACGCTGCTGTCAAGAACATCAGAAATATTATCACAATGCTCACTCGCTAAGCATAATAGGAGCGGTACGCCTTAATATACACTGATATACAAAAGAGATATTTCGTAATACGTCCTGTTCCGCAGAGAATAAGCGGCAGCGCAAAAGGTGAAGTTTGAGCGGCACGAGCTCCCAAGGCTGAAATCGAGAAAGAGTACTTAGTTTAGAGATTGCTTGAAGCTAATATAGACTGAAATAAAAAACAAATGGTGGACCAAATGAAATAACAAAATCAACAACTCCCCCTATTGAAAGCGCTCCTGAGCGAGTGAAAATCGTGTATGTACAAAAATAAGCGCATTTCACTAAAGATTATATGCTGTTTTCGCACCCGACACTCCCGCCTCGCACATAATTTCATGCACGTGAAACAAGACAAACTTTGATGTGAGTCATGCTTAGACGTGTAGTAACAGTAAACGGCGTTTTATTTTAATGCAAGAAATTAAAAAAAAAAAAAAAAACGAAATCTAAGGAAGACGCACTTCACTTTGACTACTGGCGAATTCCTTTTCCTCCCAGGTTTCCACCTCTCAGGAGGAAATGCAGATGTGTATTTGTCATACGTCTATTACAGGATCGTCCCATGGCCCCCTACGCCTGCGTTAGTTGAAGAAGGAAAATAGCTGGTCATACCAAATTAACGGAAATCAACTCTGCTGCGACATGCGGCCGCGATTCACCCGCAGTGGCATGGCCCAGATTGCTCGCTGGGGCCTGTGACGGGTCCATTCGTGACTTGGGGTGCTTCGTGACGTTAGCCTCCCAGTTTCTTATCGGTGTCTCGGAGTTATTGATCGTGCCCGCGAAGGTACCCGGGAAAACGATACGCGTTCGTGGCGCGAACATGCAGCCAGGTGTCGTTCGTCTGTGCGCTTGGTTAATCAAAAGAGAAAGCCTAATTGGGAAAGCGAAGAGGAGGCATTTACTTCGTTTTCTTCATCAGCCTCGAGAGGAGTCTACTTTCCTGCTATGCGGCGCTCGCGTGCAGCCGCGGCTATCGGTGGCGTCCATCGGCCTCGGGAGTCACACAGCCCACTTTTCAATTGACACTGCTGCGATGAATCCTGTTTCTTCCGCTCCCGTAACGCTCGCATTAGAACGTAGGATTCGCGGGCTCCTCGGGAATGGGAAATGAACAACAAAAAATAGACTGAGAAAACTAGCAGCTCTGCCTTGAACTAATTAAGCAATGCAAAGAAAACTACGGGAGCTTCCATGATTGTGATGGATACGGGTGCTACTTCGCGGATGGGAGCAGTGGACCATGTAAATTTGCCCATTTTATCTTCCCAGCTCGAGAACCGTGTGCCTGCCCTGCATCCGTCCTTATTCTTCTTTTCGTTATATATTTATCCATTCCCCCTCTTCTTTTGGTGAGGGTCGCAACCAAGCGGTCCGAGTCGGTCGCTGAAGAAGCTGCCGCCCTGTTTTCAAGACGTGCGCCTGTGTGCACGCGACGTTCCGTGCGTCGCCTCTGCGCGTTGTCATTTCAGCAGCTCTCGCTGTTATGCGATGCTTGTCACTGCACCAATTGCATCGCTCTAATTAGACCCTCTGGTACTGCAAAGAACACCATCCTTGAAGAGAAAGTTGGCGATTTTAACACAGCCGTCGCAATCCCTACTGGACTCCTACCTACTGGACACCTACTGGACTCACTGCTCACTGGTCTGGACTCATTGGTGTGGACTCATTGGTCTGGACTCACCGGTCTGGACTCACCGGTCTGGACTCACCGGTCTGGACTCACCGGTCTGGACTCACCGGTCTGGACTCACCGGTCTGGACTCACCGGTCTGGACTCACCGGTCTGGACTCACCGGTCTGGACTCACCGGTCTGGACTCACCGGTCTGGACTCACCGGTCTGGACTCACCGGTCTGGACTCACCGGTCTGGACTCACCGGTCTGGACTCACCGGTCTGGACTCACCGGTCTGGACTCACTGGTCTGGACTCACTGGTCTGGACTCATTGGTCTAGACACAATGTTTGGGCTGCGTGCGTAGGAGTGTAAAATATCGTTCCTATTCCTGGTTTAATTCTGCCGTGCCCTATCAGCTCCTAGCCATCCTGGTTAGCTTAGTTGGCAGAACGACTGCCCGGGAGGAACGGTGATCCTGGGTTCCTCCTACCAGTACAAATTTTTCTTTGCATAAAGCTTTCCTAAGGCGCGCTGCTTTTACATCTGGCTACGAAGTTAGTGGTGCCTGTCTTTCGTCGTGTGTCACTTTTGTGTCACTTCATCTACATTATGCAGTACCAACTAACCCAACAACACGCACTTTTCAACTGAATCATGATGCTTGTGTGGGCTTGCAAAAAAGATACACGTGAGGCTTTCTTTCTCAGAAATAAATAGAATGAGGGTTTCATAATGTGCTCTCCAACTATGCAAATCACATTGATTGTCTAAAGACAATAATTAGTAAATTAGAAAAATAACTTAATTACTCATTAGTAATAAAAAAATTACCTGCGGTGCTCCAGATGGCTGGCAGCTGTATGCAAGTGGTTTCTCTGGCCTACCTCAAATGTTTCATTTTTTAACCCTTGGCTAAAGTGAGCCTGAACACCCACAGTAGCAGATGACGGCGTTTTTTTTCTTTCTATCATAATTTTTTTTTTCTTTTTCGTCAGAATGCGTAACCTGATTGTGTGCTTACGTAACCTGACATCGTCGTGCTGCGCACGTCACGCGTAGGTCATAATTTGAACAAAACGGCGAATTCTCAAGGATAGGGCCCGGGGAGATGCCGGATGAGAGGTGCTGGGCTCGCAAATGGCAGGTGGAATTGTTACCAACGGCCGTCCTGGGGTATTTTTCCTATAGGTGTTTCTCAGTGGACTTGCAGACGCTGACAGCAGCGCAGAACTGAAAAAAAAAAAAAGAGCTAAGAGCAGATAACACAGTAATAAATATATTGGACAGCTTGGCTGCAGAGTTCCTATAGCGTGAAGCGCAAGCAAGCTTTCTCTGTCAGGCAGAGCGATGTCGGGTTGTGTTGTGCTAGAGCAAGGATTCTGCCTCCGCTGTGTGGAAACCATGCGCCACGCACCGAAACTTGGCGAAGCAAACAATGTCGCGCAACGGCTTTCGACCTGTCGGGGCGCGCTCGATGACTTACCTGGCGCGACTGCCCTGCACCGCATAACCGGAGCCAGCCAATCGACCTCCTCAGCCGCGACCTTATACATCCCTGTGACGCGGGCACTTGTAAGGCATTGGGAATTAAGGTTATTTGTTAAAAATGCGGTTGACGCGCAGCAGCACGGCAAAGCCTCGATACCTTTGGGAAAAAGGACCGTAGCGGGAAAGGTGGTTGTTGGCGGCCTTCAAGCTGCGTAAAGGAGCAACCCAAACATGAGCGCCAGCGAGTGAGCTCAAAAAACAATTACGCTGACGCAAATATAATTCTGAATATCATTATTAAACCTAATTAATACTATTTAGGGGTTAATTATGAATGATAACGAAATTTTAAATCCGAAGTGTTGAGAGAAGACTGAACATTTTCAGCAGTCGCATCGACACACACATGTTTTACTAATCGTGCAAAGGATGTTTGCATGTGCATGTGCCTCTTTGTTACCTTTTTGTTGTGCACGGTTATCTGAAACCGGTTAATGCGAGTTCAGTACCAGCTGGGACCAGCTGAAACTAACTTAAGTCAGAACGAGCTAACAATACTTTGTTTTCTTTTTGTTTGTTTTTTCATACAAATTACAAAGTTTTGTATTTTGAATGGCCAAATGTGAGGCTGGGTTTGGGATTAAGCGCACAATCCGACGGTTAGCTTTTGGAGCATTCAATGTTGCAATACCTAAGCTCTAATTATAACCATATAAAATAAGGAAGATGCTGATTAGACCCTTTTTGGACCAAACCTCGAAGCCCACACCATTCTTTGCAGCTCTCGGGGGGGCCCTGAGAATGATAGGCCAGGTTCATTTGAACCCTTTGAACCCTGGATAATCCGGTCCTGCTGCAGGGTGACACCGGTATGTGAATGCGAAATGAATCAATCAGAGCGTTTGAAGTAAACTAACGAATAAATGGTAAAATGAAATTTACCATGTGTTATAGATACCAGTCCGAGCTTAAACATGGCCTACCGTGGACTATTACCCGCCGCTTTGGTTACGTTCAAATATCATGAATGATATATCGTGCAAAAATTTCGAATGATGCGGCACAATAACCAGATACAAAAACGCAATAGTCGTTACTTAGCGACGTGAATTAAATGTCAAAACAAAGAAAATATACTGGAACCTGCTTTCGTTATCTTGACTTGCACGTGATTTAGCATATAGGGTGGCAACCCTTGAGCTTAACCAACTTCACCGACCTGCGGGCTTGCTTTGAACCGCTTCCCTACATTCTCTTTGCAAGCATCTTAATCTTTGGTTCGCATGCTCGTGTACAAAAGTTTCCGGGCCATGAAATCTGGCGAGAAGCTAAGTGTTCTAGCGTTCTTGCCGTCCGGCCCGCAATGAGCCTACTGTAAGAGCCCCACAGCCAAGGAGGACTGCGCCTTTCAAATTCAAGCGCGAGTTTAGACTGCGACCTTGACGCTGACAGCAAAGAACGCTCATTTGCATGGGCAGTGACATGTGGATGAGTTTGTGAAGAAACAAACCTGCCAAGACCGTTTCTTGTCTGCACCTTTCTTCTACACCCTGATTCGAACAAAAGTGTCAGCAGCGACCACTTTCCGCGCGCTTTAATCAGCCGAGAGCGCCGCAGCCTCTTTGCCGCGAGGTCATTTTTGGGCCACTTTGTTTTCCGCCCAGACACGCGCGGTGTTCCAGTGTGACGAGCTGTCAAAGACGAAAAGCGCGTCGCGCGCGTTGTCTATAGACTCGGCACCAAGGCCGAGAGGCTCGCCTCCGTTCCCTGCGCGCGGAGGGCGCAGCTCGTTACCGGGTCACCCCGATTCGTCACTGGACAGTCGGCGAGCACTTCAGAAAGGCCGCATAAGCGTCATGCCCTCTCGACGCCACTCACAACTTGCGCGGCAGTGAGCGTCACGAGCGGCAGCATCAACGGCTCCTTTTGCCCAGGGTTGTTAACCTCTTTCGGCGGGAATCTGTTAGCCATGGCTTCCGGATACGGAGCCGAGCGGCGCCTCCGAGCGCTCCAAGGTCAGGGGTGACCCTTTTAGCCTCTGCGCTGTGTGCTCAACTCGCGAGACAAGGGGACCACTCCTCTCTTTCCACGCGTCATGCATGCTGCTCGCGAGGGAAGGAAGACACCCGCCCAAATTTGAAAGAACAAAAAGCAGCCGAGAGTTACGACTGCGCCCACCCTCAGTGAGCGCGCAGCGGCGCGTTCTCACGCCCCCGGCAGAGACACGTAACGGGGTCCGGAGCCTGCCGCCGGGAGAAGGTTGTAACCTAGAACGGCGAGACCAAGAGCCACGCCGAGGAAGGATCCCCAGAGTGCCCTGCGTGTGGCTGTCCTCTGCCCGCCTTCTTTTTACAACGACCTCAATTGTGGCGCGTCGAGTATGTGTGCGTTTTTGCCCCTCGCGAAGGCGGTATAGGTCGATCTAGATTCGCCGCAGAGACCAGGTTCGCCTCCTTCCGCTTGACCCCCGCGGATATTTCTTGCTCTTCTTTTTTTAAGCCGCCTGGATTAGGCGCTGCTCCCGCCGGCACCGCTCGAGACGCCGTTCGAACTGGGCTATCGGCCGAATGTCACCGTGCCGGAAACCGTGATGCGCGTGAATCTGCCTCCAGCGCCAGACTCGTGCTTCGGACTGTCCGGCCCGCGCCTGTTTGAGTAACCTCGCTCATCGCCTCATTTCGCTTCTGATTCAGTGCTGAGTGGCATTGCAAGCTTGACAACTGAAGAAGGTCCACACGCTGTTTTGGTGGCGTGCAGCTATGAGAAATGCCATGTCTTCAATGTTTTCTGAGCAACACGCTTCCATCTACGATAAACTCAGTCAACACGAACGAGATGCACGAGAATGTCCACGCCAGTGTTTGTAGAAAACAAATTAGGAGCATTTGTGCACGTTTCGAAGCAATGCCGCTGGTAACTGAAATTAATTTAAACGTTTATTAATTTAATAGTGCGTAGCTCACTGACGAACAAACCGGTGTACTGATGGGTGATAAATTATGGGAACAGCGGGAAAAAACAATTATAAAATTATGGTGGATACTTAAGCTCCGCCTTGAAGGGTATAAATATGATAGCGTTAAAGCTTTGAAAGGTATAATATGGTAAGCTCCTCTTTAGGTTCCTCGTTCGCGTACACGTGTACGCATGTGTAACACATATGAGTACACATGTGGCCTAATTACAAATACCTTAATTTGTGCCCTGCTTTAACCAAGCCGTACGAACGTGCCTGCGCGTGTCTGACTCGTCATCCAAGAGCCCTGTAAGGCTGATTCCTCTCCAACCTGAGCCCGTCTCTCTCATCGTCATCCAAGAGCCCCGAGAGGCTGATTCCTCTCCAACCTGAGCCCGTCTCTCTCATCGTCATCCAAGAGCCCTGAGAGGCTGATTCCTCTCCAACCTGAGCCCGTCTCTCTCATTGTCATCCAAGAGCCCCGAGAGGCTGATTCCTCTCCAACCTGAGCCCGTCTCTCTCATCGTCATCCAAGAGCCCCGAGAGGCTGATTCCTCTCCAACCTGAGCCCGTCTCTCTCATCGTCATCCAAGAGCCCCGAGAGGCTGATTCCTCTCCAACCTGAGCCCGTCTCTCTCATCGTCATCCAAGAGCCCCGAGAGGCTGATTCCTCTCCAACCTGAGCCCGTCTCTCTCATCGTCATCCAAGAGCCCTGAGAGGCTGATTCCTCTCCAACCTGAGCCCGTCTCTCTCATCGTCATCCAAGAGCCCCGAGAGGCTGATTCCTCTCCAACCTGAGCCCGTCTCTCTCATCGTCATCCAAGAGCCCTGAGAGGCTGATTCCTCTCCAACCTGAGCCCGTCTCTCTCATCGTCATCCAAGAGCCCCGAGAGGCTGATTCCTCTCCAACCTGAGCCCGTCTCTCTCATCGTCATCCAAGAGCCCTGAGAGGCTGATTCCTCTCCAACCTGAGCCGGTCTCTCTCATCCCTCTCTTTTTTTTTTTTTGCGCTTCAGGCTTCGCAAAAATGATTTGTTTTATTGTACTCTCGTTAAGCTACACAACTAATCAGTAGCCCGCCATGTCACCTGCCAAGTACCACCTGTCAGAGCCATGCTCAAGGTTTTTTGCACACAACGCCGATATCGGATACTTTACAGAACCGATCCTGTGAAGAAAAACCACTCTCTACAGCTGTAGAAAAGAAATTTGGTGCTTGAAAGCTGTTGGCTTGTATCTTGTCTCCATAATGTTTAATTAGCCCACTTGAGTGGCCCTCTTTGCATTATCTTAGGAAAAAATTTCCAGGATGTGCGAAAGGTGGTCTCTGGGCGTATGTTCCCGTGTCTGTCTGTAATATTCTGCTTTCATTGCGATATGCTCGTGGGTTGGCCTTCACTTAAGCAGGTGCGATCATGAGATAATGATCGGTGCCACCACGGCCGATAAAATGTGTCATCCGCTTCACTTACCGCTCACTTGTCCTGGATACTTTTGTCTCCAGTAGCACGTTGTTTTTAGACAGTATGCGTACCCATGACGTCAGCACTAATTCTTCTTGCACCTCCATACTCATTTTTTTTCTTGTGCGCTGTGCCGGCATTAGCGTCTACAACGCAGTATGCAGCGCATGTCTCCTGAACGGCGATAGCAGCGCTCCTTGCAGTTAAACATATACAAAAAAAAAAACTGCTTAGTAGCGACTTTAAACGACAACGCATATGAGCACTGAGGAGACAGATAACGGTACCGCGCGGCTGTAATTCACATCAGTTTCTTGCTTGTTTCGGATAACTGCACGATAAAAGCAGCACCAGTGCATTGGGCTGCAAGGGAAAGCGCAAACATCTCGTGAGCATTAGTAATTCCTTTGGTTGGTCACGCCTCACAAAAACAGCATAAAGAAACACACATACGACATAGTGCTTATTGCGTCCACAAAGGCTACTAGAAAATGACCTGTCACTTAAAATCAATATTTCGTGATTACCACTTACAGTACTATTAATCAAGCTGTTTTTACAGGGCAATAGTTACCGGTGTTGGGAGAACGTGCATCATTTCCACGTATAAGTCTGGAATGCACTCGTTTTATATCTGAGACAAAGCAATCGATATTTCATCTTAATTATAAACACCGTGACATAACTGTTTTTCCAGCTTGCTGCAGTGATGGCTTAATAAACTAGCTGTTTTGTTATTCACTAGGCGCATTTCTTTTTTTTTTTTCGCAAGACGTGCACGTAGCAGAGGGGCCCGCATTCTGTTATGAATGCAAAAGATCTTGACGGGCATCACCATCGTGTCATTCTAAGCGTATGCTTACGGTTCATTTTGCGTGCGCTACGTCTGCAATATTAATAACTTTCTCCCCGTCGTTTCTGGTGAAAAGGGAAAGAAAATCACGAACACGGGACAAGGGCCGGGGGGCCGTAATCCCATTCTCGTTTACGCATGTCTGCGTGTTGCGAAACACAGCTAGGGCGCGAGGTCGTATGAAGAGCGGACTGAGCGCGTAAAATATTGAGTGGCACCCTTGGTACTCGGCCCTGGAACGAGCGGCAGTCCCGCCGCACGGCCTGACGCGGCACCTTCCTCTCCTCCGCGGTCTCTTCCTGCTCTCCCTCGCCGACACAGCAGCAGCCGGTGGCTGGAAAAACCTTTTCTTCTCCACACTTGAGAGTGCCGGCACCATCGCTCACCGATTGGGACACCCGTGGCTTCAACCGGCGCCCAGTGCTGGGAACGCGCTTCGGAAAGAAAAAGGGGAACTAAGAAAAAAAGCGCTGCCGCCGCCCGGTGCAGTCTGCACCATCACCTGCTCTTCCTCATCCCGCGCGCGGTCCTCCCCGCTTTCTCGCCGCCAGTATGCGGAGCTTCTCTGCTTCTCTTTCAACGCCGGCGCACACAGCGCGTGCGCGCGGAGAACGCCCGCAGCGCACTCACCCCGTGTGCGGCGGCGGCTGGAACGACGGGCCGGTCCGATAGGGGCAAGGATAGGGGCTTCGACGTGATATACTCTACTCCGCCCAGCGTTCCCGATCACCGCGTCTGACCTTCTCTCCTTCGTTGCGCCTTCTCCTTTCCACGATCCGAAACTGAAAGTAAAATGTTTCTGCACCGGTCCCCGGTGGCGGCGCGAGAGCCATTCGCGGAGTAACGGTCTCGCCGCGAGGATCGTCGTGTACGTCCTCTGCTGCTGGTCGCGTTGACGGCGCGCTGTCCTCGGTGGGCCCGGTGATGCTTGCGATCACGTGTCGCGCGCTGTGACGTGACGCTCTGCGACACACGCAAGGTTAGGTGAGCGCTCCGGCCGCCCACTGCGGTCCCCGAGCGGGCCAACTTTCCCTGCGGCCACTTGTCACCTGGCATCGGGCGCCTCATCTCCCGTGTCGGCGGCGTCTGGCTCGCTTTACTTTATCTTGCCAGCGGCTTTGTTTTTGCAATTGATGCGCTGGATAGGAGGAGGAACAGAGAGGTCCGATAAGAGTGGAGTCACTTGTGTTGCGTAAACCTGTGGCCTTGTTTTCCCGCGGCATCTTCAGCGACCGCCTTTAGCACGGGATCTGCACCACCTCTCAGACCTGACCGGCCAATCCTCGCGACTCTGTCCCACTGCCAGTTTCATCAAATTCTCTTCGTGTGCAAGACTGTCCGCCTGCTAGTCGGAGTCTACTTCGGACTGTGCGTCGTATCTCATGGAAACTTTCTTCTGACCGACGGAACACGATGGCTGCGGAAGCGGTATGTAATGCACCCTGTGCCTTCATCCTGCCGACGAGATATATGGCGTTGATATTTGGAGGGGAGGGGGGATGATCTGCTAACAAAGCAAAAGGAAAAGCACCTTGCAGCCTTTTGTTTTGTTGTTTCACCGATGGAGCTCTGTGCGGCAGGCTACGACTCCGTTATAAATTAAGGAAGCCCTATTATTAATGTCCGTATGCAGCGAAAATGCGCATAGCTTCAATAACCATGGTCAGACTCTGGCACGATTAACTGGTTACTATAGTGAATTTGCTCTCTTGCATGTGTCATGCAAAAAAAAAAAAAAAAAAAAAAAAAAACTGCTCCTTACGTGTATACGTGTTATATGAGCCAGTATACGGTAGGAAAATATTTGTCTAAGCCACTATCGGCACGCATGAATGAATAATTTGGAACAAAGATGTGGGTGATTAAAGGAGTTTGCTCTTTTCCTCATCCCAAAGACAACATATGCTAGCCCTTTACTTCTGTTGTTTCCGGTGTCCGAAATTGCGGAGTTTGAACGCAAGACGCATTTTGCAAAAGTAAATTTATTTCACTTAAGTGCAAGTAGTGTTCGGGCGTGTTTGATTGTTCGTCCGTTTGGAACTTTTTTTTTTTATCTTCGCTATGTGGCTCCTTCAAATGCTTTCATCTGATCAAGCATTAAACACCTTCTGCACTTTTACGCGGCTCATTTTAAGTTTTATGCTCAGAACCCCGAGCTGTCGTAATAGCTCGTGAGTACTTTTGGACGTAAGCGACTACTGAAACCAGGGTTGCAGCGACCGAGGCAGGGAAATTGGTGCTGCATGCCTGGAACCATTTCTTGAAATACTGGTTGCGATCATCCCCATGTAAGCGCGGACGGGGATAAACTGAGCACTCTGAATTCTTATGGCGCCACCTGGGAGGCGCATATATTCCTCCTCCTCCACTCACGCGTTGCGCAACAACAAATGCGGGATTTGGTGCGTGCATGCACGGCACTATCGCTTAGGCAGTTGCGCATGGGCAGCGCTCTTACTTTCAGGACTAGCACGAATGTAGAATCTCGTACGGTTAACTTCTGTATTTTGAATGTGCTTATCTATTATGACAGTTTCAGGAAGCAATCGAGACCGATTCAGTTAAGTACAGACGCAGACGTTGGTTTTGTCACGTGTCGATAAGACGGTCGAATCGTCCTGGAACCCTTCCAGCCGATTTAAGGAAGTTAATATGCAGCCGTAGCTCTTGATTGCCCAACTGTCACTGTGGCCACGCATAATCATTAGTGCAATGGTAGAAATGCGCAAATCATAGGCATTGAGGCGGATATGCACTGAATTCAAATTGCGCTACGAGCAAAGAGTTGTTTCTTGAAACGCTGGGAAACGGGGAAACTTCGGGTTCCTGATATAGGCTTCGAAGAAGCAACCCACCTAGTCTCCTCACCGCCGCTCTTTCCAGCAAAACATCCACTTAATGAAGCGTCGATCGTAGCCACGAGAATGAAAGCGTTAATTATCGTCCTGGATAGCTTGCGATAAGTGAAGAGGAAGGACAATGTGCTGAAGAAAACGGCCTCCCTGTTAACTATGGCGCTACCATCTCGGACGGTAGAAGACCGAAAAGCAAGTTGTTGCAGCTTTGCCCACAAGCCAAATTTGTAAAGAACCTTTTTTTTTTTTTTTTTTTTTTTTTTTGCGGTAGGCAGTAGTTTTCTGTTCCGCTATCCGGCTGATAAATTCAGTCCTATCAAACAATCGCGCGCCGCTAGAGAAAATCATTCGGCTATCTTTTTTCTTTAAAAAGAGCAACTATAATAGCTGTTTTTTTTTTTGTGACATCACGGGATGTCCGGATTGCGCGTTTTTATGTCCTTCACCGCTGCCTGTGTTCTACGCGGCAATGAATCGTGCACGAACGGTAACTGTTATCTTGAGACCTGCGTACACACCTGCCCTGTCGAAACAGCACTATATGCATAGGTCGAATACACCCTACCAGGGCCTCATCGTGCACGATGTTAACTCAGAAAAGTGACATGCCACTAGGTGGCGAAAGCATCACCGAGGTTTTATGCGGTTCTTTTATTTTTTTTTTTTTCTTCACGCTCTGTCAAGCTTTTCTTTGTTTGCATGCCATCAAAGCGATGCCCAGTGCCGGGCGACCTAATAATTCGGTGCGGTAAAAATTAAGACGCGGTGCAGAAGTTTCCCCTGCATTTGCGACCTTAATTGTATTCGGACAATGTGTACACTTTGCACGAGCGCACGGAGAACCTTTTCTGCTCGTTTCGGTGTGTGTGTATATCTACGCCTCGTGTACGCGCACACCTGCATTGTTCAAACAGCGCCTTTCATCTTTCACCCCGCCGAAAAGAAGAGAGAGTCGCCCTCGAAGGGCGTTGCGATTATTGTTTTCCATAGGCTGTGAGGGCCAGGCGGCCCTGTGCTATTGTCTCGCGCTAATCGCCGGCTCCCATGCGCCGAAGACGCGGCCCCCTCGCTCTCGCTCGATTTTCGCCGTTCGGAAAAAAAAAAAAAAAAATGTGGGCGGCGCGCGAATAACACGCGGCGGCGATCGTTTTGTTTTAATCTGCGCCCTCATCACGTAATGGCGGCTCAGGGGCGTGCACCCGTGGAACGCGCGTAATTCGCGCGCTCGCTCTCGCTCGTGATTCAGGCGGGCCGGTCACTGCAGCCGCCGCCGGACAGAGCGGGGGGAAGCAGAGCTGCTGTTGGTGGCCGACCGGAAGCCACCAGTGCGCGGCGGGCATCCCCCAGCAACCCAGAGGAGAAAAACTGCGCGCAGGGCGGCGGCGGCAGGCAGACAGAAGACAACGCGAGTTCCGGCGGCGCCTCCTCGGAAAAAAGACGACCACTTGAAATATGAATGGCCGAGCCCCGGAGCCTTCTTTCGATGCGGCCAGCCAACATGGAGAGAAAAGGAGGGAGGAGGTTCTGCAGCGTGGGTGGCTGCCCAGTTGGTGCTGCGAGCGCGAAGCCGCCTGACGCCCGCGCGCTTCCTGCATTCGCTGGGATGCTGTACTGACGCCGCCTGCGCTCGCAGACTGCGGTTCACCATCGACAAGTGACCCATTTGGTCTCGCGCGTGGCCCTTTCCTCTCATACATCGCTTGTGACGCAAACAGCATGCCGACGAGCGTGTACGAGGGCGTATTTCTCTGCCTCGACCTTAACTTTTGGAAGCCACGCCATCGATCAGGCTGCCGCGTACGCTTCCCCGCCGTATGCACGCACAGAATTTCAAGAGCAGCTCAAGCGTGTGAAAGTCGTTTCTAAGAGATATTATGCTTGTACGTTTGTGCTGGGATCGTTTGCTGGTTGACCCTGAGGTGTTATCGTTGTTCTGTTTCGTTTTTGCATTCGTTGCACATGCGCATTATACAGCCGCTCATTTCTGACAGACATCCTATTTTTATTCAGTTACAAGTGTAACGTCCGTCTATATATTTTATTTATTTATTTACTTTCAGGGCCGAAGCATTACAGGGAGGAGTAATAATAACAAAATATATACAAGAACAATATTGGTACAGCAGAATTAGATTATACAATCACTAACAAAATTCTTGAAAAGATCGGTGTTTGTAATGGATGCGATGGAAGCGGGAAGGTTGCTCCATTCCTTAGCTGTCTTGGTGATGAATGAAGCGAAATGAAAGTTAGTGCGACTGTTTGGCACTTCAACTTTGCGCTGGTGGTCGCTGCGGGAAGAAACATATGAAGGCGGAAGAAGTAGTGGGTCTCTGATATGAGAATTATAATGGTAGATTTTATCCCTCTCTCACAACTTTTATATCCACTCATCCCCTTCTCCAGTGCAGGGTAGCAAACCGGTTGCTTTTACTGGTTAACCTCCCTGCCTTTCCTCCTCATCTTCCTCCTCCTTTTGTGAAACAGACATAAACGCGCAATTCTTCGACGAATGGAAAGATCAGAAAGGCTTAGATTTGACTTCATTGCAGTGCACTTGCAGTACGATTATAGTTGGGAAAAAATGAAACGGGCAGGCCGGGTTTGGGTGGATTCGACCTTCATAATTAGTGAGGTAAGGTGAAGGTCCCATACTGACGATGCATATTCTAGGTTAGGTCTGACTTGTGTTTTGTAAATTATTAGTTTCAAGTTAGTGGGCGCCATAATTGCGACTTCAGTAACCAAGTATACTATTAGCGTTACTTAGCGCCCCCGTAAGCTTACACGGAAAGGTTACTGAAAATAACCAAGTAACATTGAGTGAATAATCACAAGAAAACTCATTAGACGCATAACGGGAAATTCTCATGAGCTTGCATTTAGTAACGTTAGGCTTCATTAGCCAAGTGTTACACCAAGAAGAAATCTAGTTAAGGTCGGACTGCAGGGTAAGGCGGCTAGCAGAGCTTTTAATTTCACGGTAAATGGTGCAATCATCAGCAAAAAGTTTTATGGAGGAAGATATGCTATTAGGCACGTCGTTAACATAGATAAGAAATAGCAATGGTCCCGGCACTGATCCCTGTGGAACGCCAGAGTCTACAGTGCAAAAATCAGAGCTATGGCTGTTAGCAGTTACAAATTGCGTGCGGCTAGACAGAAGCATTCAATCCATCTTAAAACGTTGGAATCAAGATTAAGCTTACTTAGTTTCAGAAGTAGTGGTCTGTGGCAAACCGTGTCAAAAGCCTTGGCGAAATCAATGAAAATTCAGTCAATAATGAGCAAAGAGCCAAGGGCGGAAACCAAGTTGTTTGTGAAGGTTAATAGCTGAGTTTCATAAAAATAGTGCTTTCGGAAACCGTGCTGATGAACACTGAAAAACGAGTTCGTTTCGAGGAAAGTTATAATATGGCTATAAATAGCATGCTCCGGTAGTTTGCAAGGAATGCTTGTTAGAGACATGGGTCTGTAATAGCAGGGGACTTAATAACATCCCCTGACTTGAAAATAGCAACCACCTTCCCCACTTTCCAGTCGTCCGGAAGTTCGCCACATTCCAAAGACTGCGAAAAAAGTTTTGATAGTCATATCGAAGAATACGCTTCAGTGTTTTCACAAACTTTAGGCTGATAGAGCCTTAGCCTGGTGAAGAACAGAGCTTAATTTCACTTATTAATTTGCTCAATATATTCCAATTTATGACGATAGGATCCATAATCCGGTAATCAAACTGGAAACAGTGGGAAGGGCGAAAGGAGCGTTTTTCAAAAAGGATGATGCAAATACATTGTTCAACAAAGTGCAACAACTTTCTATGGGAAAACGTTTTGCCAGGAGAGAGTAATTCCATCTCTGACTTGTCATCGCTGCTAACAATATTCCAAAATTTGTGCGGGTTTGAGGCAGTCACCGTTGGCAGCGGTTGTTTGAAAAATGCGCGCTTCGCAATTCTATGCGCGTTTAGTGCACGATGATAAGCTTCTCATCTTTCTTCGAACACAGATAATTTGGCTCTACGGAAAATTCGCTCTTTTTTTTTTTTTTTTTTCAGTAATCGCTTGAGTGATGTTGTAAACCAAGGCGTCCTGCGTAGAGGAACGAATTGGTTAGTAAGCTCGATGATTTTCGATTTGAAGGCGAGCCAGTTTTCTTGCATTGAACGCTCTGTAAACTTCGAGAAGAATTCGCCTGAAAATTCTACTAGATCTGCGTTGATAGAAGTATATAGTCGGCTTTCCCATAATCCCTAATATCGTATCTTTGGTTTTAAATGATAAGAAGCGTGTTGCGATGGATCCACATTTGTCCAAGGCGCAAGAAGCTAGCCGATGTGTACGACAGATTCCTTCTTCTGGTAATTGTAGCACTTCCTGAACTTTCAGATACTTTAGAGCTGTATCTGATTTTCTTTAACCTCATGTATCGATTTCAAGAGTTTATCATACCGCTCGTCTAAATGCAGTGTGAACCGTTCGATAGCAGTCAAAATATTGGCGTGTAACTTTCCGCACTCTTCCTTAGAAGGGCCAGGGTTTTGCTGGACATCTTCACTCATAAGAAGCATTTTTGCAATGTGAACACAATCAACAATAGCAAGAACCAAAGTTTGTGGGCATGGGAATAGAGACGTTATTGGAACGCTTTGCAAAAAGAGGTGGGGCTGCACTAACCTGGATGAAAAAGCAGAAGTATTTTGAGTGACGCCCCATTGTCGTAGTGCTATGTCTCTGTTTCAAGCACTATGCCCGGTCAATTGGGCCCTGAATCTACCTTATTAAGGTGGCGACAAAACACAGTCCGAAGCGGTGTGCATGGGGCATATTTTCTTTCTTTTGTTTTTTTCGCACTCGTTCTTGCTGCTGCCGTTGTTTGCGGCGCGCACTATTCCCCGCTGCTGAACCGAAAAAAGATGAGCTTACTTTAGGACCGTGGTGTGGGTCGATATTATGCTGCTGGGTTTTTTTTCCGGCTGAAGGTTTCCAGAATGCCCCCTGCGCAGATAAAAGTAGTCCGTTTTTTTGTATGCACTTATCCAATATGCGTCTTAGGCGCTGCTTCGAAGCACCTACCTACTTCCGCTCTTTATCAGCGCGGCACTCTGTCGCCTTGCGAGGCCACACAAGCTGCACTGTCTCACGTTGACGTAGCCGTCTGGCAATGGAGCTTCACTTTGTATGCGTTCACTCTAGGCAAATAAAGTAACTGGAATAGGCATTTGATCTACATTTGTGCCATATTTTTGAATATCGAAGCAGGTAAAAGCGCGGCAAAAAACTTGTTTTTAATCTGCAGACACACATGCGCTCGCTCTTACCCACTCCCCGTGCTTTGGTTTCAGAATACGAAGAGAAACGCTGTGGAAGAGAATATTCATTCTCACTAGTAATCCATCACCACCATCTCTCCCACCCGCTCGTGTCTCTCAGTCGTCTCTCCACTCTCACTTCGCGTCGACCCGGCTCAGCGCACATGTGTTGGATTCGAGACCGGAACGCTGCATGCTGGCGGCTTCGCCACAGATCCGCGTATACATTAAGCACATATTCCGCACTCGCTGGATTTCTTTGGCAGCGGTGCGCAATGGCACCGGCAGAAAGGGCAATCGCGCTTGCTTGACGGTTGTCAGCTTTCTGCCGAGAGCCATATCTTTGGACACGTGCGAGGGCAACCGTTTAGGGAAAAGGACTTGGTTCAAATGTTTATTGTTCACGTGCGCTGACTCTAAATTTCACTGCAAATCTTTCCTTTTTTTTTTTTGCGAATTATGCTATAGAAATGCGACGGGAACGCTGGGAGAACCACAGAAACAACAACCTTTTATCGGATCCGACACATGCAGCGATAGGTTCGTGCAATAATTTGGCAAGCTTCGTGGCAGTGGCACGCAACTTATTTAAGACATAAATTAAGCGTCCAGCAGATCGCTGCCCAGCAGATCAGGGCTAGTTGGTCCTCCGGTGAAGGGAACTCGCCATGCAAGCCTAGGCAGGTTGCGGAGGGGGATAGTGTGGTGATTGTATGGCGGTGGGACAAAGGAAAAGGCTGTTCAAGATTCTCGTCGAGGATGGGGCGGTTAGAGCATGAGGGCCAGCAATGAGACAACGATAAAGGCCCTCTGGGACAATCGTGGCGTTTGTTTGAATTTTGCAAATTTTTCTGTTTGCAGGAATAGTGAAGTTGTGATGAGGCCCCGTGATACAGTAAAGTATTCGTTTAGCTGTGTGTAGTGTCCTTTCTGGGATGCGTTTGAGCCTACGCCTCGTCCCTCGTTAGTGGGCTGAACCAGGGAATTATCGGAGCCCGGTTAGGGAAGTCGCGAGCTGTACTGAGGACACAGCTCGTTTCCGGAGCTTCCTAAATGACCAGAGATCCGCTTTAGAGCGCCATGGCTGGGCTTAGGGTGTGAAGAGCCTCGTCGGGATCGTTTCGTCCGTTAACTGGTATACAGTACGGTTTTAGATGGATTGGAGAGTTACTTGTGAAGTGGTGTAAATAATGCAATTGTTTGAGAAGCGGATTTGTGCGGATCCTAAATTGATCGTGATCGTAGCTGAACTTCAAGAGTGCTTAACTTGGTAAGATTGCTAAATGGTCCACAGGGTTGGATGGTTGGGTTGGGTTGGGTTGGGTTGGGTTGGTACTACATCACAGGTACCATTGAAGAGGCATTGCGTCAGGCATATGGGGTCCGGAAGATACGGGGAATGGGTGACATACACGCCAGTGTCTGAATCTGGGAGTCGTGACGCCAATGTGTATACGCCCTCGTATGTGGTGAGAAGCCTTGGTCTGACGATGACCGTTATGGAGCCACGCTGCATTTGCCGGAGATGAGTGCAATGCGGAGGTTAGAAGGAAGTGCTGAGGCGTGTAATGGGAAAAGGAAGATCGATAGGGGTTTTCTAGGCACCCAAGAGTTCGGCTGCCCTGATTAGTGCCAGACAAGCGGGCAAGTTGTCGCTCCCTATGGAAGCTAATGAGCTCGGGGAGAGGCCTGTGTCGTAGAAGCGCTGGTTGGGCTCGCGAACTGCAGATGCAGTTCGTTTTTGTATATGTGTTAAGTGCGGCGCAGAGTTTGACGCAATGTTGCTGCGTGAGTGTAAGGTAAGGTATGTGATAAATGATTTTGTTTAAATATACGTCTACTTTTTACGTGGCATGCGACTGACTCAGCCCAGCATGATGTTTTGCGTGATTAACCATCGAACGGTTCGAACCAAATATGTAACCTGGTGTGTTAATGGTTTGTCGGACGCAATACGCGTTGTATTTTGTATGAAGGCGCATGTCGAAATCCCAGCATTAGCCGACTCGCCGTTAGTGACGTGTTGAGATAAGAGACTAGGTGCACCGCTGGTACTGTGTATTTGTGAGGCGAAATAGTTCAGATTTTTCCGGAGCTGGTTAAAGCCTGGTCTGCAAAAGAAAGAGATTGGGTTGCTGCAGAGTGTATTCCACATCTCTGGGGGGACCCGCGAGTGCACTATAGTTTGTCGTCTCCGTAGGATATACCGTGCAGAACTGGGATCGAAGAGAGCTACTATAGGTAGGGCGGCCATGCCGATGTTGAGGATAGGGTACAGCGCTGCACCTTGTGGAGTGCCACGTGTTAGTGTATCTTTATTGGTAAGGGTGCCTTGTGACCTAAAGTTGGGTGTGTTGAAGGCGCATATGTAAGTGTATGCTGTTGTGTCCACACTGTGTGCGCTGGAGGTAGTCGAGTATTTGACCATGGCTGATGTCATCGAACTCCTTACGAACTTCAGCTATGACTAAGACGTGTACTTGTGCTTGATGGGACTGAAGAAATCTGTGTTTGTGGAGGAGGAAGAGGTCTTGCGCTGAGACGTGAGGACGTAATCCGGTGAAAGTATGAGGAAAGAACTCGAGTTAAAAGAGATGGGACAAAAGTTTCGGAAAGTAGGCGGTGTACCTGGTTTTAAGAATATAAGAACAATGGTCGACGATTTCCACTAAGTGTGGGAGGTGCCCTAATACCAATGTTTCTTCATATAAGATAGAGTTAAGTGTGTTTTGTAAGGATCGAAGGGGGGGGGGGGGGGGGGGGAGCTGTGAAAAGTATAAGTGAGGAAGTCCTCATCTGGTGTCGAGGAGCGGGAATTTTGTGCGAGTGCAATCCAGTTGAGTAGGGATTGTCCAGATTTGTTAGAGGAGCGGCCAGGTGGGTGGAAAGCAGAGGTAAGGAAGGGGGGATGTAGTTCGAAAGTGTTGAGTTGAGCGGGACTTTGCAGAAGCAGATATTTGTTGAGTGTGGGGGTGGCGTGCGGGTTGGAGACCTCGGTGGGAACAATGAAGGAGACGGTATGGTGTGCTTTTGTTGGAGGGCACGCCCTGATGCGACTACAAACCTTATTTACCTGGATGTTTTAAAGGCCGTGCAGCCTTGCGTGATGTTAGGGTGAAGTTTGTCTTGTGTGTGTTTGAGCTGAACGTTGTGCGGCTGTTGAATTTTTTTGAGGACTCGTTTGCGGCGCTCCCATAGGCGAATCAGATGTTGATCACAATTTCGAGTGGGAAAATAGAAAATTCGGTCGTAGTTAGACTGTTGCGCCAAATGAGTTTAAGTCTTACAGGGCAGGATGCAGTTTGGGAAGAAGTGGAATCCCGGACTTTGCGGAATGTTTCCCACTTCGTGAGATATCTAATACTTTTTTCACTGTCAGGGACAGAGGTAAAGAGACGACAGAATGATGTCGTGATCGTTGAGGAGTTATGTCCGCATTGTGCCATGTGATCCGTACGTATAGACGGGAGAGTGCGAGGTTATATATGGACGGTTTCTGTAGGCTCGGGCCTGCGCCTTATGCTTGATGATGTGACGCGGTATAGTAGGATACGGCCAGTGCGTAGTGGGTAATATAGTCCGGTAGCCTCAGCTGACGTGTGTGACATAAGAACCTGTCAGTACCAGCCCGAATGTGATAGGCAGAGCATCAGTTAAGGAGCAAGAAGTTTGAAAAGGCAGCGTTCAATGGGTCTGTTGCAGAGGTTGAGGAGGCATATATGGCTTAATTTTGGTGTGATGTAATAGGGTGTGGAAGGGTCAGGACTTCTAGGCGTTTAAAGTTGAAGTTCCCGCTGATAAAGGGGGAAGCTGCAAAGCAAAGGGAGTGTTGCAGGATCGGCTTTACGAGTAGCGTATAGAATACTCCATAATTATGCGATTATCCGGCATCATTTTCTGTTACTCCGGTCTTAGATGCCCTTGCGCCGAACTCGATCGATCGATCGATCAATCAATCAGTGGCGGATGCAGGCGCACTGTCCGATATGATCAGGAATGTTCAGGAATTCGCACAAGGCAATTTTGTTCGCCTTGCGTTATGCTGGTTCCTGTAGGTTTCACAAATGCACGTGTACTCCTCACCCGTGCGCGCAGATTGACATTCCGGCAGCCAAGTAATGATACATGGCTAGCAAATTTCCGCGGACCAATAACCGCTCTAATCACGTTTTCTCGGGGCTGCATTGTGTACAGAGCCGACAAGGGTAGGGAAATAAAGAACTGGCTTTGACACACAGGCTATGGAAGCCAACAGTAAAGAAAAAAAAAAAAACCACAGCAGATTTTTTTTTTTTTTCTATATTAAATCTCCCGAGAAAAACGGGAGCAAAACAAGCCTGACAATACGAGCTCTGTGCGTTCCCAGCTTTCCGTTCTTCAAATGCTATTTCTTTTCTAATTTTACTTTTTAACTAGTTTTAAATTACCGGTTCAACTTATTATGGCTGCAAGATAACTGATTAGAAAGTAGAAGAAATCACTTTCGACCAGTGGGATCCGAACGCACGGCCTTTATAGGTCGCTTACGGTGCTCTACCAACCGAGGTGTGGCAGCGGCTGTCAAGGCTTCTACTGTCCGGCGTAATTACGTTACTCGTGACCTAACTTCGAGAGCGTCAACCATATCCAATCTAGAACATAGTGGCTGGCATATAAAGTTCCGCATTACCGCAAGTGCCACGGGGATCGTGATCGAACGATGAGGGCGGCAGCGGTGTGACAACCCTGTTATGCTATCTAGGTGCCGGAACTGAGGCTCCTGCTGAGCTGTTGGGAAGACGAAAGTAGAGAAACAGGGACTCGTTAGAAGTACACACCAAGGGAGCCAATATCAGTGAAACCAAGGATAGTGTCGGAGAATGCTTGTTTCTATTTTCTAATTCCTTACCTTTCTTCCATAAATAATTCACTACTAATTTCTCATTGATTAACACCTGAATCTGAGGAAATATTCCCTCGTGTTTTCCTTGAATTCCTTTTCTGCTGATTAATATACACTGAACGGGGCGCGAGAAACGCCAACATATGCATGTTAAGCGTTAATCGCATCATAGTACAATTCAATCTTCAGCCTTCTTTAGGCTAAGTTATGTGTAATCAGATATAGCTTTTTGAAACCACGCGATGACCGTGGGAAGCGCAGAGCGACACTGTTGATGCAAACTCCTTTCGAATGCATTCGAAAGCACTCCTCGAACAAGAGCTGGTAGCCGGCGCTTTTGGCAAATCCCTTTCTCTATGCTTTTGATGCGCAAGCTCCGGCAGACGTTTCCCGCGAGCACGATGTGACGGCGGTGGCACATCACTGCGCGCACCTTTCCCAGCGGGACGGACGGGCGAGAATCGTGGTGCGCGCACCTGCCTTTTTGCCGGAACAGCCACGACAGGGCATGACTCGGCGGCGAACAATCGCGGAGGTCCCTTCCCGTCTGCAGGTGTTGAGCTCGCTCTACGGGGCCGCCGTGGCGGAGAGGAGGACCGCTCTCTTTATTGATGGCGGCCAAGCGACGCCCGTATCGGCGCTTGCCAAGTGGATCGCGCGTGCTTCCGTCGTTTGCGGACAAACTGGAGCGGGATGAGGATGTCTTGTCCCTTTCTTTTGTCGCTGCGACCGCCTTCCGGTATTCGCGCCGTCCAGTGTGAGGTGCACGTGCTTTGCAGTCCGAGCCAGATTTTAGCTTGTGTGGGCCGATTGCCGGTTGCCAATCGCAAACCTGTACGTCCTTCTCACCGAAGCAACCTCATCGTTTCAGTGTTGGCAGCGCCTTTCGGGTTTGCTGTCATTGCCTTGTTGGTACTAAATGTGTTTTTATCCCTGTTGTTCTTTTAGTTGTGAGCCCCGCCACGGTGCCTCAGTGGTTGTGGCGTTCGACTGTTCAGTCCAAGGAAGCAGGATCGAATCCCAACCGCGGCGGCCGCTTTTCGACGGATGCGAAAAGCAAGGCGCCCGTGTGCTGTGCGATGTCGGTCCACGTTAACCAAAGGTGGTCGAAATTTTCGGAGCCCCAATTGGGACCTTAAAATATAAAACCAACCTCACCGAGCCTGAAATTGTAAGATCATAATAAATTTACAGCCGCAAAAGCGGATGCATTGCGATAAAAAATATACTCGCTCGGTGATATATGTTCGCTGCTACTCTCGGGACGGGGACTACCTACGTCCCCAGCCTCTCGCGCGAACATCTGGGCTCATAAGTGCCATGAATGCGGGCGATTTCACTGTCACGTGCCTGCATGTGGGTCAAACTCCATTAGCCACAAGTATATGACCTTGCACCCCCCCCCCCCCCCTCCCCCTTGATAACGAAACTATGAGCGTTAGTTCCGGCTCACTCATCCTGAAGACTTTTATCCCCGATAGAACACCTTTTCGCCTTTCACGCCCTCACTTCTGAAGGCGTAAGAGAGCAGTCACCAAGAGTCCGCCTGCACTGCTTGCTCAATGTCTAGAAAGATAAGGCAGAAGGAAGCGTGAAGTGAGTCATCGCCGTTTATCAGAACTTTTCTTTCTTATGTCCACCCTTCCGCCTATTATGCCTCTTCTAGCGGAGGATAATATAAGACGTGTTTCTCAAGACTCATATAGCAAACTTCAGAATTCCATGTATGTAATTGTGACTTTCTCAGTTTGGGCGAACTCTGCTGAGCAAGGAACGACCCGGTATGTTGCAAATCATAACACGCAAGGACATCCGATGAGGAAGAGAACTCCAGCCATTAAAAGAAGCAAATAATTACGTGAGATGTGTTCAGCGACGCAAATTTTTAGACGCCTTGTGTCTCGCTTAGAGACATAGCGAAGCACTGGCCATACGCAGTGTTAACGTTGCGCAACGCGTTGCACCTCGCTGCGTACGGGTAAAGGTTGACCATCGTTGAGCGCTACTTTCTGGGCAGAAGGCGAGAGCATCTCTTTGCCCTGCAGCGCGTGGCCATTTCGCTCTAAACGACAGGTGAACGGACGCGCTAATTGGCTGCCGCTGGCCCTTTCGCGCGCGCTTCGGTGTGGAACTGACAAATGCTGGCTGCGAGGCTGTCTCTCTCGTCTGGCAACCAGAGACTTAATTTGGGACGCGGAAGAGTGACTGCGCCTGCATGGCGTCTGTCGTTTCCGCGGCGATTGGTCAAGGTCGGTCGTGCCGAGTCTCCGTGACTGCGCCGCCGGCCGCCGCGGCGGGAGCTCGTGGGCAGTGACGGCGCCCATGTAACACTTTCCCGAATTGATGTGCGCCCGCCTGACGAGGCCTGAGTAGTCCCGGCCGCCGGACAGGTGCGGAATTGCGAGGTCGCTTGAGTAAGGAGCGCCGCGAATTTATGGGGCCCCTAATGCGCTTCGCCCTTTACTCCGGAGCAGCACGCCTGACAGATAATTCCGCAAAAACAAGGCCTGTTTCAAAGCGCGCGGAGCGCTTCTCTCTCCGCTGGGGGCTCGCGTTATTTACATAAATCGATATATTTTTATACTTAAGCGGACGAAGTATATTTCCCAGCTAGCACCGGCTATCTCGCGCAGCCAGTCGCGCTATCACGCACGGCGGAATCGCGTCTCTCGCGGTCGTAATCGTCGGAACGTCCGTTCTGCATATTTGAAATTGCGGCCACCTCAAGTGGGGCAATTGGATAGGAAGAAAATACAGCAACCTCTCTTACCGTTTGAACTGGGTGCGTTGTGCACACGTTGAACTCAATCAGAAGCCGGGCGCCGGCCTGTGATCAATAGGGTAAAGGAAGCAAAACTGACAATTGAGCGACTTGGTACAATATATTGGAAAATAAATAGCGCACACGACAAGGGACAAGGAAGAAAACACACCAAAAGGGGATTAACACTAGCAGGAGAGCTCAAGGTGATAGAAAAGAACTGAAGCAATACTGATAATCGAGCGAGTTGGTACCTGAGCTCTCCTGTGTAGAGGAAGATGTTGCACCAAAGAGAAACGCAGACAGTTCGGCGTCCCTATGCTTCCGCAGTAAGCGTCGTGGACGTTAGTAGATATATGCTTAGGGACTGACTTTAATTCTCTGGCCCACTTTCCTTACCATAAAATAATACTATAAAAGCTTACTGTAAACGTGCAATGTAGCTAAGGGAAGGAATGGAAGGTATGCTTTGTAGAAGCAGTCATTCTTGCAAAGCGGTATTAAACGCTGGTATATTTTGCTACTGTTTCCTCTCTCTTTGTTTACTTCGCGTCGGGTTATGCCAATTTATGAATTTCAGGGGATTAGCTTCTGTGAGGAAGGCTCGGCTCACGCTTTGTCTCGTCGAAGCAGCTCTGCGGGAAAAGCGACCTAGCCGCGAGGCTAGAAAAGCCACCGTGAGACAGCGAAAGTCACTCGCCTCGGTTACAAAGTCACTCGGGCAGTGGCGTCGCTCCGTCTCGCTCGAGTAACTGCGGCGTGCGATATGCGCGAGAATAGGACCAAGTCGTGACTGTTCCCTTCATTCTCGTCTGGGCTCTCGCGCGCAGTTCCAAGAACTCTCGCGGTTGCCCGTGTGTGCGTGTGGGAAGCCTGTCTGTTCAGCGCTCTCTGGCACACTCTTCTGATTTGCTGACGCTTTGTTTTGAGCCATGAAAGAGCGTCGTTGCGGGTCTTCGTGGAACGGTTCCAGCGCGCCGTTGGCCCATGCTGAATGACATTCTTGCTCACGGGACCCTCGGAGATGGCCCCGAGACTCGCACAGAGCTGGCCAGTGTGCAACTCTGAACCGAATCGCTATTGCGTGCGCCACGGTTTGTACACGTTCTGTGCAATACGAGCGCGCGCTGGGTGCTTACGTAAACTCGGACAACGGCGCGCTGACACTGAACGAAGCTGAAACAAGCAGAGCTGTGCTATTCAAATGTTCCTCAAGCACAAAAACAGGCGCGCATTGCAGGCAAGCGCACCGACTGGTCCTGAAAGCGATGGGTACTAGAACGGAACGGACTACAAACCGACTGCTTTCATCTCTCGCCGTGGGAAGTGCGGCATGCACCGCGAGCTGCGTACGCACTTCCTATTGAGACTTTCGCGGTCGCGTCAACTGCATGCAGCCAATCACTTTTACGCTGCGCGTTCCCAGAGCAGTCCGCCGACCGGTCCGAACGTCCTTGGCCTTATTATCCCGCATAAAAAGCTAACTAATTCTACAAGACTTGTATACGGAAGTCCGTACGAGTAGTACACGCGCTACTCTATGTCGATGGATGCACAGATAACGTGAGTCGCTCTCCTATTTCTTCTTTTTTTTTTTTTCCTTTTTGTAAAGCCGCTGCATCAGAGCCGCTTGTAAGCGAGTACATTTGGCTCATAGTCAAATCTTCGCGAATGCGAGCTGTCGCCGGTGAACGGAAGTTGACCTGAGCGATTAGGATTTATCACGGACATCTTTCGTTGTAACGCTGTTGTTACTAGCGGATTTATATTTAACTGCGTATTGAGGAAGACCATAGAATACGAAGCATGACTTGCAGCCACTTGCGTTGCAATATCGTCCACTTTCGAAGCCGTACTGGTTCAACTGAGAGTAAAAGCCTTTTCTCCCATCGCGATCGCGGGAAAACATTCGTTTGCTTTGTTGACACGAGATCATGTACTATACTTAGAGAGCAGTTAAATAGCTATCATCAATCGAGCGCAATTGAAATTCATTTCCTTCGATCGCGGAGGAAAAATGCAAATCTGCGGCTGCAGTTATGCACACTGTCTACCGCCCCCTGTTTTACGCTCTTATCGTCGCAAAAGAGCGAGCGACATCGGCGGCAGGCTTTGCAACGTGTTCCGTGCTGCATTAATGCAGCAAGATATGTTCTCTATCTCTCTCTCTCTCTCTCTCTCTCTCTCTCTCTCTCTCTCTCTCTCTCTCTCTCTCTCTCTCTCTCTCTCCACACACACTTTTTTTTTTTTTTTCGCGTCTGCTGTGCAGTTAGAGGCAGGTGCTGTTCGCCGGGTTGTTTGCGCAGCGCATAAACGGCCGCATCGCGAAAGCGCCGGGTCGTCTGGCGACTCTGGCTGCCGCTGCAGCTGCCTTCGTTCGGCAGGGAACTTGGCACGGCAACGGCGCCGGGTCGGTTTCGCGCGCGCCACGGCGAGGCCTTGGCGGCACTCATGTCCTCGGGCCCTTATCTCGCGCAACGCCGTTAGCTGCGCGCGCTCTCGGCAGCCCGGCCCTGGCAGCACTTAGATGCATCCCAACTCGGGCGTAACTCACCCGCCCTTTAACTCGCACGCGGCTGTGCAGCGTGCCAAGAAAAAGTTTGCAGAACGGGGCATGCTACCCTGACCAATCCCCCGCCGTGGGTATGTGCCATTTTGACTGAGGGCATCATCATCAGTGCTTCGCGGATAGCGCCGTTTTCCGTGATCGTGCGAGCGCCACCTGCGAGTCTGTGGCGTATACCGTAAACAAATACGACAGTTGACACGTCGGCGCGCCCGTGATGGTTATAGAGGCGTAGCCGTGGCACGGCAAATGCTCTCCGGGAAGCCTATCGTGAGACTGGGAGACAAATGGCGTGTTCCTCTCCTCTGGTCACGAGGTTCTTTCGAGTGACCTTTCCATTTTGAAGAAATCGAGTACGCTTTAATCGGCGAGTTCGTCGCAGGTGCCAGAGTTGGTGTCAGTGTCGATTTTGCTTTTTTATTGTAGCGAGACTCATGGCGGAAGACCGCCATTTGTTTGCAACTGGGTGCATCACAACCGCGCGTCTTGTCCGCTGGGAATGCCAGCTATCACGCGTGCTGTTGAGCGAAAACATAATGCATTACTATTGCGGCGCGAAACAAATGGATCGCGCACTGTTTGTGCAATACTTGGATCAAGTGCGGAATGCTGATCCCATGAACAGGTGTACTCTTTTCTTGTCGCACTCAAGTTTCCGCTATTAATTGGCGCAACGGTCGGGATGTTTTGTTGATTGTTACTTTGACTCTGCTCTTTTCCGACATGGCTGCCCACGCCGTTTCAAAGAGGCCGCTAGTAATATATAACCTACGGTTGCGTTTCGACCACCAGGTAATCTCTCACCTTCGTCGTGTGTGCCCGCATTAATGTGTGTTGCTAAGGGAAAGCGAACGGGCGGTTTTCTTTGACACGTTTCTCCAGCACAGCCGGACTAGAAAGCAGCATCACGTGCGCGCAGTGGGGGGTTCCCGTTCAAGGATGCCTTTGGAAAAGCGCACGCTTTTTGCTTCTCTTCCCGCTAACCAGCGGAGGTTCGCAGCGGGTGCACGGGGCGCAACCTTTTCAGTGATTACACGCCAGAGACCAGCATGTCCGGTCTGTCGTCGTCGACCTGGAGGATGGTGGGAAGCGGAGGGGGCAAACTTTCCCTGGCGGCGAGTCTGAAAGTTTTACTGCTCTTTATTCCGCTCTGCCTGTTACTGTAGTAACCAAAGTAGCCAGCCTAGGCCTGTAACTCTTTTGCCACCGGATCCCCATTCGTTGGATATAGATAGCCGATTAAAATGAGAGCGGTCCGAGCTCGCACGTTAGTCCAACGCCCGAGGCCTCTATATAGTACGATAAACTTCCCTTCATCGTCCAGTGAAGCCTCTGGGAAACGTTCCTTAACACAAAACAATTTGTTCCTTTCTATACTTTTTGCATTGACTGCCTTCTGTTCTAAATCTTAACAGTGCGCAGTAAAGCATTATAGTATGTACCGGGTGGTGTTCTTTTTTTTTTTTTTAAGAAGGTCCAAAATTTGATGACAGAGGTGACTGGCATTATATTTATTTTAGCCCTGGAGCTATATGGGGGGCTACGGCGGACGAAAAGTTAAAGATCAACTCCGGAGGTTTTTTGGCATTCGAATATTGTAGTAAAATTTTTACTGCAGGTTCTCCTCTCCGTCCTGACGCATTCTACAAAATTTGGGCGCCGTACGATAATCCGTTCGCGCGCAACGTGACTTTAAAATATGCAGTTTTCATGGCTTAAGTTGAGAGTATTTCTGCGGGCAACACTGAGTTTTTGACGTCACAAACAGTATACTAGCGTTACTGTCCACTTCCCGCGTGATTATGAAATTGTGGGCTTATATTGATCTACCTCACACATTTTATGCAGTACGTCATGATTTCCATACTTTATTTTCACCATCCAGCACACGTACGAGTGTTTTTCTAATACTGAGTGTGACGTCGCCATTTCACCAACCGGGACATCGTTTCTGGCCGGGAAAGCAGTTTCGGTTTCGATTTGCTGTTTTTCCTTTTCAAAAATACTTCTTATTGGAATTTCGAAAAACAGTTTTTTTTTTTTTGCGTTGGAGTCGGGACATGCGAGGAATGTAATTCAACCAAAAACTCAAAATGACGAAAAAAACCACCGGAGTTGCCCAGGCTGCTTCAGTTACTCCAATAATTTAAAAAATTAAAGAGCAGTGCAGAGTCTGCACTGGAGTAATGCGAAAGCACAGATGCTGCTGTTGGTTGCTCCTGGTTGCTTCTAATTGCTTAATTCACTTCTTGTTTACCCATTTTAGTCTTTGGTACTTTCAAATGGCGCGCCAATCCCTTCCTATGTCCCTTTTTCGGCTCTACTTCTGGTTGCGTGACTTCACATCCTTGACGTCGTTTTAATTGACTGATTTATTAACTATTCAGTATTTGATACATCTTCACGTCCCCCTAAGTGACTAACTTAATTAAATATTTTAGTAAGTGATGCATTCAAATGTGGCGTCAATTTCGCCTTTACTTTTACATTTTTTGCCTGTAATTATATACCTAATTAACTTATTGATCTAATCATTTTTTCGGACACAACATTACGTCACCCTCTACCGATTGACACCACTCATTAAGATCTACCACTTCTCAATTACTCACAACTGCTGCGAACAACTTTTGCATTTTTTGCCTGTAATTAATTACTTAACTAACTTATTGGCCTAATTATTTTTTTCGGACACATTACGTCACGCTCTATCGACTGACACCACTCATTAACCTCTACCACTTTTCAATTGCAACTGCTGCGGGCACGATTTTGCTGACGCGGCCTGCGCACGCGGCCTGCGGACAGAAATTTGTGAACATAGCGAAGTAATGCTTTCGCGTTAATAAACGCGCTAACTTTCTAATTTTCATTTTAGCGGGCACGTTGTATTTGCAGAATTGGAGCTCGTCCTCGAAGTCATATAGCAGAGAACAAATTTCTTTTAAAAACAGAGGCTGCTTTACGCTTGCACCTGAGCTAAAGGTCAGTGCTGGACAATTTATTTGGTTAAGGCCGTTCAGGCCGGGAAGATCCACCTGTGTCGGTGCCTTGGCCAGCGAGCCGGAACTCGAGTAAGGGTGATAGAAAAGTAACAGAATACATGGGATTTGTAACAGTACAAAACTGGAAGCGGTACAAAAAAGAATCACAAAAAGTAAGCTCACCCAATGAAGCGAATAAACAGTAAATGTATACAATACATTAGAGGCAGGCAGTAATGCACAGGATAAAGCTCCGGATCAGGTGATCGGCGACGCGGCGTTGGCTCGGTGCGATGAAACGTGGCGTGGCGTTCGGCTAGTTTCCTCTTCACACCTGAATGTTTAAAGCGATAGTTAAAAAATAATTAGTTAATGTCGACTAATTTATTCAAGCAGGAGAAGCGGAAAACTACCAGTGGACTTCACATGAGCCCCAACAACACTCACTTTATTTCAGTTGGGTAGAAAGGTGAAGTTAATTTCTTTAAATGTTGGCCCATCTTAGCCAGGACACTGTATACATATATCGCAGAGAGTAACACAATGCGAGATAACGGCACCACGGCGCAGCATTGTTAACTTGCCTACACGATAAAAGCCATAGCAGTAAACTTTTTCCGTACTTCTGTAAGGGGTTGTGTTGTTCTCACGTAATGAGACACTTCGCAGAAGACCCTGTAGCCCCCCCCCCCCCCCCTTCTCTCTTTCTGCCTTTTTCCGATCACACGTGCGTTTTGATGATTGTACGCGTTAAATTACCTGGACAGGCAAGTTTTGTTTCCTTATATACTTCCTTCGTAACCCGAGGACCAGGCGTGTTCATTCGTCATCGTGTTCTATGCGTCCGTCAGCAACCCCTGCAAAATAAATAAAAATTCAGAACACAGTCGCCAAGTGCCCATCAGGTGAAGCATTAACCTTAACCAGGTGCTGCGCGGCGCCCCAAAGGAAATATCAGGAAAGAGAACGAGAGATTTAGCTCGATCCATGACTAACCAAGCTTAGCAGTGGGAAACGAAGAGCCCTCAACGGAACTATCAGCGAGAGAGCGCGAGCCTCGAAACGCTGCGGCTCATTAGTCCAAACGGCCCTCGCATATGATGTATTGTTTGGTGACCCGTGATTAGTCCTAGGCCTATGACAATCGCCTTCGCCCCAAGGTCTTTCGATGTTTATAAAGGCTATTGGATACTCTGTCGTGTAACTGAGCACCAACTCCTTTTCCTGGAGGAGACCTCCGTCTCGAGAACCCTTGAGATATACCCTGGCGACATTGGAATGAGACTCTGAGTTCAGGGTCCATGCCGCCGTGAGCACGGTCGTGTATGCACAAGATTCAAGAGAAAACCGATTGTCAGGATTCAACAGGATGACAAATTGGAATAAGAATACAAATCCAACTCGAACGGAATACGTCCTGTGCGGTTTTCAAACGGTTAAAAAGCAAGTGACTTGAAGGGTGAAATAGTCAAACTGGCTTTTACAACATAGCGCACGAGCCTGTGTTGCTGCAGTAGAGCGTTTCATGGATCGTATGTTGTTTTCAACTGCGGTTGCCCAGCAACGCATAATTTTATTACAGCACTTTTACTGTCTGCATTTCTCATCCCGTCTTTGGGCCCCGTTTGTTGCACTGTTCTTGAGATGTAATTGTATCCGAGCTCAACTATCTGAATTGTAGATGTGGGGTTTTAGCGCTGCGAAGCGACTCAGGCTGTGAACTGGTGCCGTATAGTGGAGGCCTTTTGATTAGTTCAGGCCAACGTAAAGTGGGTTGGCATCGCATAGCACACGGTAAGTTTTGTTTGGTTTGGTTTATATGATTTGACGTCAAAAAGCTGCTTAGGCTGTGAGACACGTCGTAGTGGAGGGCTCAGAAGATTTCGACCACCCGGGGTTCTTTAACGTGCACTGATATCGCACAGCACACGGGCGCTTAGCTTTTCGCCTCCATCGAAACCGCCGCGGCCAGTATTCGATCCCGCGTCCTTGGGCACAGCAGTTGAGCGTACTAACCACTAAGCTACCACGGCGGAGCGGGTAGTTTTGTATGTCGGCTACATCGAAATACGATCGCCGCTGTCGAGATTCGATGCCGCTGCCTTGCGAGCATTAGCCAAACGCCAAAGACACTGAGTCACCGCCGCTTGTTTCGACGAACTGTCAACTCGATTTTATATGCTAACTAGACGGGATAAAAATGTGGCCTCCTTAATGTCATAATTGGTTTTATATTCACAGTTTAGAGGTCAAGAGAGGAGTATTTTTTTTTTTTTTTTCAATAATCAGGTGTGCGGGTAGACATCCGGCTTCTCTTCATGTATATTTTTTTAGTTTTTCATTGCTGTTAATGAAAGTAGCCTTAGGTACTTGCATGATTTGCTTAATTTTTGTCATGGTAAACAAAGTGTACGAGCTATGATACTGCAAAGGGATGTTAGAAACTTGCATCTTCCTTATTTCTTATACTTTCTGCGCTTTCATGATGACATACATTTATTGGATTATTATATCCATCATATAGGCCTGCTGGCCCTATGCATTTCTCCCCCTATCGGCGAATGCAGTACCTGAGCACCACAATTACCATATAAACATGCACAATGGCTTCAGAGTGGGGCATGCGAGTGGTAGGGATCGGTAAGTATATTTCTGAATTCTTACTGCGTGACGCGAAGCTTTAACGTGTACCCCCTCTGACGTCTTGCTTTGGGTGACAATTAAAACAAAAAACGGATCAAGGAGCGACAGATTAATCATCATAAACTATTTCATGGTTGCTGCTATCTGCAGCACGGTAGCTCACGAGTTCAGTGGAAAACCCCGTTTCAGGAAAAGAGATTTCAGGACAAGGTCGGTTGCTACCAAATTTTGCTGAATCTCTCCATGGCTGCACAAATCGGAAGGCATGAAGAAGAGTCGGTCTTTGTCCGAAAACAACGGGCCTTAAGTATTCTTCCTAACGGTTAGAGAAATTAGAGAAGCAATTTTAACGTGTAAAAGGGTGTACTGTGCATAAATTGGACCGCAGGCTGATAGAAACAAAGCCAGCACGCAACGAACTACTCTGACGAGCAACGACCAGCACCTTGGCTCGTTCAGTGAAAAAGAGAGGAAGATCGCTGCGTTGCGGAGCAAGCATAGGTGTCTGGCGTTGAATTATGTTCTGTCCCGAACAGCGCGGCCGATTTGGGGAGCGCAAATAGATATGGACGTCGATTAGGGGGCCAGCTGCGCCAATATATCGGTAAACCTATTTGATCGGCTGGAAATTTGGAAGGCAATCCGCGGGACGCCCGCTCGTGACTGGAGACTTACCACGGGGCGCAATTGTGGTGCCTGGCAGAGGAGCTCGCCACGGGAGCTTGTTGGACAGATAACCGCCGACTACAGAAACGAGCAGCAGCGGCGGCCACGGATTACGTCTCTCCCACGAAATCGAGGTCGAACGCGCTGGGAACCGAGCCGCATAAGCTGCGGGGTTAATGCGCGATAAACTATCCCGCGTGAGCTCTATGGTGGTGCCTGCATTAATTGAGGCTCGGAGAAAGTGATGCGCTCCAGGAGGAGACCCCGGTGCAATTTATCTCCAAGCGAAGGCACCCAGAAGGCAGCGAGGGAAAGAAATGTCCGCTATGCTGAATGAAAGAGTAAACCGCGAGCCGAACAGTTTCATTTCTAGCGTGCCATACAAGGCCTTACATTTGGCGCTTTTTTAGAGGAGTTTATTAAGGCAGGTACGTCTTTAGCAGCGTAATCGGCGCATCTTATATTTTGTCCATCGAATCCTGCGCGCCAGTTCTTGACTCCGCGTTTTTATCCAGTAGTAGGGGTGTCATTTTTAATCACCTTACATAGGCGCACATGGAGGCAGCTCACAGGTGCGGGGTAGTGCTTTTAATAACACAACCTACCAGCACAAACTATCAAAACGCGTTTAGAATATGCCAGATAGCATGCACGTTTGGGCCTCGCTGTCGCGTGTATCCCGCCGTTAAACGCGAACCGGCCGCAGGTTTCGTGACTGCAAAAATTCACTGCGAGCGTCCGACCTCTTGCTTTCATCAGCAATGGAATTAAGCGGTAGCCCTATAGTATACTGTACTTATATTGTTTAGCTCACGCTCTCATTGTTGCACGCTGCGTGCCAATTTCGAAAGCATCAGCAAGGATAAGAAGATCGTATCATCATCATCATCATCATCAGCAGCAGCAGCAGCAGCAGCAGCAGCAGCAGCAGCAGCAGCAGCAGCAGCAGCAGGACTATACCCACTGCAGGGCGAAGGCCTCTCCCATATTATTAACCCGGTCTTATGCTAGCTTCATCCACTTGACCCCTGCGAACTTCTTAATCTCATCCGCCCACCTAACTTTCTGCCTCCCCCTGCTACGCTTTCCTTCCCTTGAAATCCAATTGGTTACCCTTCGCGACCATCGGTTATCCTCTCTCCGCACTACATGTCCTACCCATGTTTTCTTCTTGATTTCCACTAGAATGTCCACTATAACGTAGAAAGATCGTATATAAGATCCCAAAGGAGAATCGTAGAAAGGAACAAGTCATTCCTGCCTGCGCTCGTTCGAAACCCGACATGCACACTTGCCTTTAGGCGTTATGGAATAAATGTGGGTACGCCACAAGGCTTATGCGTGTGTTCCAAGGGGCATGTGTGTCCCAGATCCCTTGGTCTGATAAAGTTATTGTCCGGGACGCTCGACTACTGACCCAAGGACGCAGGATCGAATCCCAGCCACGGTGGCCGCTTTTCGATGGAGGTCAAAGGCAAGGCGCCCGTGTGCTGTGCGACCTCAGTGCACGCGAAAGAACCCCAGGTCGTTGAAATTTCCGGAGCCCTCCACTAAGGCGTCCCTCATAGCCTGAGTCGCATTGGCACGCTAAACCCTCTACAAACCAAACCGAACTAATAGTTATATCGCTCTCTGCGTACTGGCTGGGACATAACAGTTGCCAGGATTTTGTTAATCTTGGTGAACACCTCCTTGCGCCGCAGCACCCGCCGCGTAGAGGAGCCAATGCTTGCGCGCAGGCGTAGCCGCAGAGGCATTCAAGCCGCAAGGCTGGCCCCAGCAGACAGTGTCGTATTTCGTCTACCGTGGTTCGCTGGTATAGTCCACCGCTGGTCGCAAACACATGGCTCTGCAGAGAAGAGGGCTGAGAGGGGGAGACAGAAAGCCAGGCGAGTTTCCCACGTGCAGCCCGACTCCGCCCGCGCAGTCTTCACTCCCTCCCCGCGCGTCCATATCGAAGGCTCGCGCGGATCAAATGCGCCAGCGTGCAATCAGCGAGCAGGGCTTCGCATTGGCGCGGCCGAGTCTTGCTGGCAGTCAGGTCATCGAACTTCGGCGGCAGCATCAAGCAGCAGCAGCTGGCTGCGTTGCCGACGACGTGCATATATTGGTTCTGGTCGTCCAGGGGCAGAGTCGTGGCATGTTAAAGCGTCCGTGTTCATCACTCGCGATCGTGTTATCGCCGGCTACTGCGCTAGGCTGCGCTCCGGCAGGGGGAGTTTGGCAAACTTTGGCCCCCCTGGGCTCCTCCGCTATCCTGGTATTTGCGGACTGCAAGCCGCGCACCGGCGACCTTTCTTGGTCTGCGTACTTACGCGCGCCGCCTATTAGGCATATCGCCTGTCGATGTATGCAGCAACGCGCGTCCACGTGGTGGAGAAAGGGCAGTCACCCATGCTCGCTGAAATACGGCATGATTGCCGGGTACGATTCCTACCAGGCGGCGTTACGGTACAAGAAAATATGCGTATATTTGTCTTCCCAAGGAACACCTTCGTGCTTTTTCTTTTGCCCCGGTGCTTTTCGCAGCTCAAGAGACTGGACACGCTGTTGTGGTAAATTTAGTGCTAAAAACAGGTTACGCACTTCTATCGGGATGGGTGTCAAACGCCTCTGCTCCGCTCGGCAGGCTGGCCCCTTCACACGCTTCACCCCAACAGACGACAGGCACGCTGCCTTTTTCAGGAAAAGAAAGCAATGAACGAGGGCAGGAAGTATAGCTTGGTGGTTTCGGCTGCTGCATTAGAAATAGTGCCGAGAGAGCCTTCGCACAGTCGTCTGTCTACCCTCTGGTCTCATTTCGCGCGCTTGTAAAGTACCTTAACGTGCGCATAAACGTTTGAAGTGACATATGACAGCTTTTTTCTTTCTTTTTTTTTTGTTGCCTAACCACGCCGCAAGAGCCATTAGGCAAGCATAATATGGGTGCGGTTTCTCGCTGATAGCGTGCACGAGCCCTTGCCGCTAGTTGTCCTACAAACTCATTGCATCGCTGCTCCACGAAGACCGGTTCTTGCTCCTAGTTTTGTTTACGGAAATCACTATATTTGTCGGCTCGCTTCAAACATTTCATTTTTTTCTGATGATGAGCTTGTAACTATACGTCGCATTATTACGGCGGGTGGTATTCACTCCATTTAGTTCCTACTCAGAGTAGTTAAATTAAATGGCAAAACATCATCCTTTTTTTTTAACTGTTTACAGGTCATTATTTTAAACAGATACGTCAGGGCGGTCTGTGCAGGTGGACTGCCCAGCAAGGCAGACATTTTGTACCTGACTGGGCTCAGTAATTAAGCAAATAACTAACAATATTGAACCTTTTTATTTTTGACCTGAGAGGTCAATATTGTTAAGAAAATTAAGGCCGTGAACAGAAAATTTGTGTCGAGTTTTTAGATTTTTATTACCGGCAATGCAGTGGCGTCGCTAGGGTCACCCGCACCCGGTGCAGAGGAGCGCTGTGCGCCCGCCCTCCCCGCCCCCGCGTTTTAAGCACCGAATCGCAACTTCCTGTCTACCTTCTCTTTCTTCATGGTTTGCTTTGCAGTCAAGTTCGCTCTGCACCCAGCAACGCAGTGCCAGCAAAGTGTCATTTTTCTTTTCGTTTTAACACTAGGACGCAGCGATCGTGTCCCACGACTGATAATTCAGCAAAATAGCACATAAACAGCACATATTTCCAAAAAAGGCGGTGGACTTCTCCAGGTTCATTTTTTAACGTTTTCTAATTTCTAATTTTAACTTCTTTTGCCTTTTTCAGAGAAAAACAAATGTAAGAACCGCATAATACACTGCGTATTCATTTCTCACCCCCCCCCCCCCCCCTTACTTTCTCACACTGCCCAGCTGCAACCCCCCTAAGCCCTGCACCCGGTGCGGACCGCACCCCCCGCTCCCCCCTCGCGACGCCACTGCGGCAATGCAGTTCGAAATTTCTAATTCTTAAAGCTGGCTTCCCGCAACGCACGTTTTTTAAAACGGCGTTGCTGGGCGTGGTATTGGCGCGGAGATAACGCTCACTGCGTCTACGGTATAAAATAGACAAAGCAACATCATTTTGAAAATGTGCATTGCGGAAAGCCAGCTTTACGAGCTAAAAATTGCTTACGTTTGATGTTAAATATTTCGAACCGCATTGCCGATAAAGGAAATTTAAAAACTGGACTGAGCTTTTCTATTAACGGCCTTCATTTCCTTAATAATATATTGGCCCCTGAAATTGAAATAAAAATTCATTAGTTAAATTTTGTTAATTGATATTACTATGCTCTATCACGTGCATAATATCCGCCTTGCTGTACAATCCACTTGCACAGGCCGCACCAATTAATCTCTCGCAGGGTTCAAAATAACAATCAGTCAACGGTTAAAAACACCCAAAAGTTTAATTGTACCATGTGTTAAATTTTGAAAATGGCATTGCATGGACGCGGATGTGAACGCGCTTACGCGCGCACACGCACACACACACATACACACACATACACGCGCACGCACACACGCGCACGCACACACGCGCACACACACACAAGAGAGAAAGAAAGAGGTGCCGCAGGGAAGGGCTTCGGATCAGTGGCGCGTAGAGGCTTTCGCCTCATCGCAGTTTAGTGGTTCAAAGTGCCCCCTTGAATGTTTGCCATTTCGAATACCGAAGATGAATACGCGAACAATTTCAGTACTTTGGTAGTGATTCCCTGGCTCGGTTTATTGGCGAGCGGCTGTGTATGTACGTTGCAAGCGAAAAGAAATCGCGCAGGTTTACTACATTCCAGTGGCTGGATTCCTCGCATGTTCGTGATTGCTTGCAAAATTCCCCACAGCATGCCCCACAGACGTTCGTCCGCAGCATATGTCACATACACTGTACCTAATAAGCGCGTAGCCCATGCATGAACTGATTGACACGCTTGGGCATATATGCCGCACATTGTTGGGTTAAGAGAAAAAGCCCCGAGGGCAAACAAAGTCGCTCTATCGTTACTCCGTGCACGCTCCCAGTAACTGCATGAGAAGAACAACGACCTTGTAAGCAAGGGAATCCAGTTTCGCAGAATAAGCGCCCGTTCTAGCAGAGTGATCATTCCTACAGGAGGTGTGCTGATGACCGCGAGTGCAGCCAGGTAGGTTAATCCGGCCAAGAAGCCTAACCTCTATACTCACGCAGTGACCAGGGCAAGACGACGGAGTTATACGATGAGTTTGCATAATGAAATAATTGAAGGAAAGTGATATTACCAGGACTTGATGCGTTATAGTGTCAGATGAATACCAATACAATTCCAGTAGCTAACTCCGACTTATGCAATAAGGTCAATTTCCCGAACCGACAGCATAACTTCCGTGATGGTTAGCCTCGCCTTTCCATCTGAATTGCATAGATTGCAAACAACATATACTTTATTGCTATTTCACTTGAGTGGCTCCACTTGTAACAACGCTTTGACACCCGTCGGGATGGCTCAGTGGCTAGGGCGCTCGACTGCTGAATCCAAAGATGCGATATAAAATCCAGGCCGCAGCGGCTGCTTTTTGACTGCCTTTCGACGGAGGCAAAAAGCAAGGCGTCCGTCCACTCTGCGATATCAATGCACGTTGAAGAACTTCAGGTGGCGGAAATTTCCGGAACCCTCCACTACGGCGTCCCTGATAGCCTGAGTCGCTTTGGGTCGTTAAACCTCATAAACGAAACCAAACGAAACCAATAATGGCTAACAAATGTTTAGATACGATAAATACTTGGGACGTGGCCCAGCCACAATGCCATGCTGTTAGTTACGTTTCCGGGCGTAGCGAACGCTTTCACTTTCTCTGTCGGTGCGGCTGCATCCATCTCATAACAGGCCAAGCAATCAGCACATTATTTCACCAATCTTTTGTCTCTACCATTCTGCGCAGAAGCGCCGGCAATATAAATATTGACACTGATTAGGGTTTATTTACCATTCTGCGCAGAAGCGCCGGCAACATAATTATTGACACTGATTAGGGTTTATTTCCCCAACGGACAGTTCGCGCTCCTGAGGGCCAGTGTGGGCAACCGCGGCGATGACGTGAACCTGACAGTAGGTTGAAATCGCGGCGGATGCGAGGCCCATGTGAGGTGCATGTGTTCGTTGTTTACCTGAGAAAGTACGGATGTGAACACGAATGCATTTTTCTTTCAGTTCTCCTTTAAATGGTTAATTTTCTGTCATAAACGTTTTTGGGTGTATGATTACGAGCGAGCCTAGTTGTTCTCATCGAAATTTTGCTGCAACTTAACGCAAGGGCCCCAGTAAATTATCAGAAAACAAATTTCAAGCAACTGTCAACAGTCATTGTGGTAACGCATTTTTTAACAAGTTTATGCACCTGTACCGTCTTTGACAAAAGAAACGAAGCTGCGTGGTTCGCTTCACTCGTATAGTGGAGCCCTTACGGCTTTCCTACGATCAACAAACTGGAGACGAGAACTCTTCTTGCCTTATGACGATTTAAGGCTCCTCTGTACAGCTGAGAAGCAAATCCTGTAGCCTTGTTACTTTTCGCAAATATTGTAATTTCCAGCAGTGCCCAGCGGAAAATTGTAGACTCGTGCTGCAAGAGCAGCACATAGAATATTATGGCGTTCTTGTAAGGGTTATACTAGCCAGTTTCTAAAGGCTTTAAAAATACGCTAATTTGATATTCGTGTGAGTGCATGTTAACAATCAACAAGGGGGCACAGTGGATCAAGTTTTATATTTTATTTTTATATTTGTTTCGCGAATTCGGAAGCCGAGTATTTTATTCTTTTGCAGCCTTTTACTGAATAATCTGCTTTCTCCGAAATATACAGATTAAGCCATGACGTGTAGGATATGCTCGCTTTCTTTTCCACATGACTGTTTCATGGGAACTCCAGTTAGACGAAATTTCCGAAGCCCTCTACTATACGCCGTCTATCATTGCCCGAGTCACTCTGGGACCTAAACCAAACCCATAAACCAAACCAAACCTTTCATAATGAAACTGCGCTGCGAGTACCTTTCAGAATTGCACTCTGCAAAGAATTTTGTCCCATCCTAAAACGGTGCTCTATTCTTTACTTGTGGCACTTGTGTAACGAGTTATTTTTATTGGACCAACAACGCTATGCTTAGAACAGTTTTATTTACGACTGGCCACTTCACAATTTTATTTTACTTTTTTTTTTTTTTTTTTACGATCTCTTCTCTGTTTACCGGGCGCGCTGAGCACGATTACTGTCACTCGCTTGTCACGAAAGCAGACTCACAAAACTAAAAAAAAAAAAAAGAGAGAACGTTTTCTTTTGTGCAGCGGTAAATAATTGCAATATCAGGCTTCGCCGAGGGAAGTCGGACCATAGGGCATGGGAGCAACATAGCATCATAGGCGCGTGTATTCCAGCACATGCCTGACATTTTTCAGACGCCCACGAGTGTCCGCTTTCCCATGGACCTGAGCAGCTCGCTTTCGACGAACACGTTCCCGGCGCTCCCTTAAATCACAGCCGTGAGGGTTAACCTTAGGCCAGCCGCTACAGAGCTCGTGTATAACCGCTGCAATGTGGCGATCGCTGAAACTTAAACCTTTACTGCGTCAATAGACGTTAGGCAACAGAACACACACACAAAATAAAGGCACGCCCAGAATTCTACCTCGCCGGCGGTTGCCGCATAAAACTCTGCGAATGCGAGCTGGTTGGGGAGGACATAAGGGGAGAAAATGCGAGAGAACGAAGGCTAGCATAGTTCTGCATTTACATTTTACCAGTGCCCGAGCCGAGACACCGCTCAATAACGGCTTGCTGGCGTCCTCGGGCTCACGCACCGGTTCCTTCTCGAGCGGCCTTCCTTATCGGCGCCCTACATCGAGAAGCGTCTCCCTCCCCGTTGTCTTCGCAGCTTTTGCGTTGTTGGTGCAGAAACCAGACTGACAAGCGGCGGCAGAGTAGTACTATTAAATCTATTTTGTCGGCTCCAGAAAGGATATTGCACACGGGGCTGGCAATCAGATTTCTCTCGATCTAATACATCTTTGGCTGTCTGGCGATGTCGAATCTATTCAGGGCCAAATATTTATCATGTGGGAATTGCTACGCAAAAGCAGAAATAACGAGGATGGAGAGGACAAGTTTCTAGAGAATGCGGACGCTGGAAATCACGCCGACGTTCGAGACTAATCGAATATTAGGGAATGTACACACAGGAATTAACAAGCTCGGAGGGAAGATTTTTTCTGATTTCACTGACAGTGACACTAAAGCATGGAGGCTCCCAGCAACGTTGCACCATCTTGTCGGCAACCCACTCTTAACATTTTTTACGCGAAACTTTTTTTGCATTGTGAGGTATGAAATTGTATCCTTTTTTTTTTCTTCCTGAATAATATGAGCGTAACTTAGGTGTTCCAGAAATACGTTTTTTCTGCTTTTTATCGGAGGATTTTGAGACTACAAGGGTATGTGATTAAATGAGTATATTATCCGTTTCTTCTCACAAACCAAGATTGCATTTCAACCAACCACGTTACTGCTCTGAACACTGCCGTTAGGTCAGAATGTCTGGTGCATTCGTCAACTGGGTGAAGAAGCGAAAATGAAAATTTCGCAATCATAATCGAAAACTTGATATTCGCGCATCTCTACAAACGAGCTCGGATGTTTTCAGTTGGTACATCTGAACACTGTAGAACCTAATACTCGTCACAATTTTTATTTTGTATCTCGCTGCCAGTAATGAAAGAAATGTGGGAACGTTACCAGTGATCTGCTGTCACGGACACCTGAAAGTGGAAAAACTTGAATGTTGATTTTTTTTTTTTAGCTAGGTTTTCCCGGAGGAGCTTCGAACATCACATTTCCCCAACATCGATTCAGGTGGCGCACGTCATCGACGGACACGGGGCCAGGGTCAGCCAGCTATACCTGTAGCTTTGCCAGCACTACTCGTGAAATGCGCAGGCGCCTAAAGTCCCTGAACCACAGACAAGAGGGAGATAGATAAGAGGAAAAGAAACGATGTTCGAGGCAGAGAAGGCAGAGTTGGTTACTCTGCACTGGGGAAGAGAGATGAGAGGACTGAAAAGGGGAAAGACAGGAGGGGTGAGAAGTGCACTCACTATTTGTCACTCAAGCCATTCGCTCTAGGTAGCAAAACAGTGCCTGGTACGCTTGCCTGACGTCCAAATCTCCGGAGAGGAAAGAAGCTCTTGCCGTTACTCCCCTGTCGTTGCCAGCTTCAAGAAGGCCGTATCTGCTCGAACATGCGGCTGAGATGTAAATCCTGTTGTCTTAACACTTCCGACCTAAGGTGTATACGAGTACTTACATTTTTCGAACTACATGCGCAGGCAACTATGAGCTATATTAGCTTTCGTACAAGCAACTACGTTTGCTTGCATCGCGTAGAGAGGCGTTGCACATACTGGACTTGCAATCTGTAGTTACTGACATAGCAGAATGGAGCAGGCGCAGCTCTTCCAGATATTGACACGCCTACCGTGGCACATATACGCGCGACCGTATAGGCAGCATACTGTTCTATATGGGCGCGCGCGCTATGTCTGAACTTCGAGCGATCACACCGCGCACCGTTTATTTCAGTCGGCGCCTTTTTCCATTCCACGGAGGGTGCGCGTTTGCGCCGTGGAAGTTTACCGCTGTAATTTATCACTTTTTAGAGCGCAGCTCTTTGGCGTCCGTTCCTGGGTTTCGCGTTGGCGTCGTCGTCGGCCTCGTAACCAGCTCCGCCCCCCTTTCATCCCCCCAGCGCTAGCAGCGACCGACTGATACCGCTGGATGCCGCTGACGCCGCTAGAGAGTCAAGATAACGTGACTGCATAGAACACCGCCGCCGCCGCCATGCAGAAAGAGGAGGGGAGGGTCCCCCCCCCCCCCCCCCCCCCCTGTTCCTGTGTGGCGGATAGGGTGCTCTTCAGTTGCCGACGCGCCGGTTATTTCACGTAGGCCCCGGCACGTCGACGAATGCGTGACCACCTTCCCAAGGCTAGACCTGGTTCTTGGCGCTGCGGAAGCGAGGGTATCATATTGTTTGCGTCGGCATCGGCGGCGTTGTCCCTGAAACCAACTCCGCAGCTGGGGTTGACTCACTATCGGTGTCAGCAGCATCAGTCAGTCGCTGCTATCTCTTCCCTCCTCCCTTTATCGCGTTGTCCGCTTGCTGCGCGCGCTTCTGCCCCCATCGTTTGCCGCTGGGTGTACACGCCGCCCCCCTCCCCCCTCTTCCTGCGAGTCTCCGGTTGTCAAAGCGCCGGCTCGAACTTAATTCCTTTCTTCGCTCCTCCTCCAATGCAACCCCTGTGCTGTGGCAATCAGAGAGCCAGATCGGTGGCGGCGGATCTGTATATGTGCACCGCCCGAGCCTAAATTGCCGCTGCCGTTCGCCACTGCGAAATTATCTGCCAGTTCTTTCTGAGCCATGAGCGAGACGAAAAAATTCTGTGATAGCGCATACATGTGTTGCTCGATTTCTTTGCCTCAATCTATCGAAAAGGTGAAACAGCTTATTTGCTGCGCTCAAATTTCGCGTTAGGAAGTAACGTAATCGTCGGTAATTTTTTTGTTTGTTTATTTTCTATAAGAAAGAAGCGTGTTGCATATTTTCGCTGCGGATTATTTCACTTCACGCTGCGTTGTCGGTGTTTCCTTTTCTTCTAGTAAATATTCCTCTCTTTCTGGTGCTAAACCTAGATTGATAGGACGTTAAAATGCAACAGCGAAAGCACAAGAACGACAACGCCATTTGAATATGGTTCGATAATGGCAGCACAGCGAATACAGTGGGCTACAATATGAGTTTGAACGTTTCATTACGGTTGGCAACCAGGCACCTGCTTAGATGCATCAAATTACTTACCGAGAAAGATAACCGAATTTATTCAAGGTAAATGTGCGCTCGAGGTGAGCGGATGAAAGGCGCTGCAAGCCCAGCAAGCGCGAGTACTCGCCATTGTTTGTACTGTGAAAACAAAACGCGGGGAGCACAATGTGTCGGGCTTAACGATGACAGTGAGGAAGACACCAGTGGAAGCCCTGACCCTGCTAGAGCTAGCAAGGAAGAACCACAAATGTGCGCATGGTACATCATGCTCGTTTCACTGATACCTAATTTGTGTGGGCTTGTTCGTAATGAGTCTTTATACGATCGGACAATGGAGGCCTCGTCCATGCAACGCGTAACGACATTCTGTGCAGGCCAGGAATAATGCGCTCGTAGACGGTTGCCCTTTCTCTTTCTGCTGCCACCTGCAACCTTGAGTTTATTGCGCTCACGGCGGGGGCTGGATGCAGACAATTGTCCGGGCGTGACGTCACGAAACTGCTATGGCGTTTGCGTCATTGGGGAGTTCCGTAGCGTATACACTCTAAAAAAAAAGAGTGTAAAAGGAGGGTAACTTCGGGATTTATGCTATCTGAAACCGCATGGCTTAAATATACCCTGCGCAATCACCCGCACGGAAGACGTTAGTCTCTCTCGCATGACTTTACACCATTTCGTCCCTGCAGCTCAAGCAAAAAAAAGTTTGCCGCTTGTTTCTTCTTTTTCTTTTTATGATGGTAACCGGTTTCAAGCTGGGTGCGGCTGTGTTCCTACTTCCCGTCCGATGTCCTTTCAAGAGCTACCACAAAAGGACCCCTCGTTTTTCCCCGGAGGAGGTGGGGAATCGTCGAAAGTTGGGAGCATCTTATCTTCTTACAAAAAGCGGTGCCTGCCCCCTTCACCCCCACCACCCCCCGCGACACCCGTCCCGTCTTTTGACTCCTACGCGAGCTTGACCGTGGAGAGAGCAAGGCCGAACTCAGAACAAGGGCGGACAGACAAGTGTGTACGCTGCAAAACAGGGAGAAAGGGGAGGTGAGGGGGGAGTGGTGGTGAGACGAGAAGCGAAGCAGTTGCTTTTTAGTTTTGTTGCTTTTATTCTCAACGCAGCGTCACGTGTTCGTAGTTGCTTGAGCCTGCCTGCGTTCCCTGCGACTCTGCTAGTCCGAGAAGACGACGACGGCGATTGCCGCACGAGTCAGCGTTCGTGCTCTTTGTCGTTGGTACTCATCTGTGTTTTTAGAAAAGTTCGGTTGCTCTCAGCGATTATTTCATCGAGTGCGCTCATCGATGCCTCACTATGAAACGACTTCGTGAAAGTGTGAACTTCGGAATGAAACGGCGGATGGCTGGTCGTCGCGGTGGTGGCGTTCCAACGGATCCTTGGCGCCAAATTTCAGCCGCGCATGTAAGTGACGTTTTACATTTCGTTTTACGTGTTTTTCTCTGCTATTTAACTTGGCCTGAACATGTTTTGTTATTGCTTACGTCCGCGACGCTGCTTGTTTGTCTGTGAAACGGCCTCTGAGCACGACGTCTTGGATCCCAACCTGAGCATACCACTCCCTCAGTTCAGACTGGAGGAGCGGCGCATCCCAAAATTTTTAGATGGTCACGACCTTTTTGCGGGATGTTAATGGTGCATTTTTAGTCGTCTACGACGCTCACAAGCATATCCCGCGGTCGAAAGTATGCGTCGACGAGCGCTAATGCAGTCCCGGTGATACGCATTGACGTGTTTGCATGCCGCATTATTTTTGCTCGCTGCCTACAATCGATTTTGATCGTCTGTTGTTGCTGCTTTACGGGAACGTTGCCATAAATGCGGGAGAGCATGCAGGGTGATGGGTTAAGTTTACGGTTCTTTTGCCAGCAACTTGTACGTTCGAAGGCAGCGCGCTTGATATCCTAAAGTCACGCTTTCAGAACGCCGATTTAACCCCGCAGTTTTGAGCTCATGGCGTCGAGACCAGAGGTGGGACCGAGCCGATTCGTGTACATGTATACTGTCGCAGTGACGCAATGTGCAGGAAAGACATTTCTCACGCTTTTTTTTTTTTTTCGCTGCAGGCTCAAGTCCTTCGTCTCGTCTGCGCAAGAACGTAGACTGTCGTTTCTTCAAAGAATTTGAAACTGGTCTCTGCTATCCGTGCTGGTAAGTCCAAAGCATTGTTTCCGTCCAGAAAGGGGCGTTTAAATTGACACGCGCACTTTTGTGGCACATATTGCTGATCACTGACATCTGCCTCAATGTATACTGCTTGGGATTCTCGTCGGAGAATATTTATGTCGCGTGCCATGTGTGTGTCTCCTTGCGTGTTGCCATTTTCGCTCATGCCGGGCAATATGGTGCACGCCCAGACAGTGACTTATCAATTGAGTTTCATTGTGTTTGAGGGCGTGTGCGAGTAAATGGTGTTATTTAACTTGCTGATCACTTATGTTAAAAACTGATAATAAATATTGGACTTGATCAAATCACTTAACAAGTGAAAAATCTGGGTTAGCTGGTGATCAGATGTCTTCAGCATTGAAGCAAACCATGTGTCACCCCTTCTCTGCTTTAAGACTGACTTTCTTTTTGTAATCGGTACATAAAAAGACCAGCGCAAAAAAAAATAATAATTACGGGGACAAAGGAACAAAAAATGACAGGACGGGCACTGAAATACGTTTTGTGTTCCTTTGTACCTGTTTTCTTTTTTTTCGCTGGTCTTTTAGGGTGTAAGTATGAACCAACTGGCCCAAACAGCTATTTTGATTAAATGTGCTAATTTTCGTTAGCGAGCTAAGGAAAATTTTTATATCACTAATATTTTTCATTTGGGGATTTGCTATAGTTTCTACTCAGCTATTTCCATTCTGAACTTTTCAGCCTCCTGACCCATAGAAAGGAGGCTATGCCTGACCAATAACAACACATTCTTTTCCTTCTGTAGTTTCTGTTGTCAGACATTGTGTTATACTCATTACTACAATTCACTGGTACTGAGACATTCCCTCATTGAAGTTAATGTGTATTGTCATTGTGCTAGCAGTTTGTCATAAATCTGCTATTCTAGTTTATTTAAGCAGTTATTTCGACTGTAAAGAGGTGGCAGATATTGTTACAGATATATCTAGGAACAGGAGTTGTAGCTTTTAAGCTCATTGTCAAAATATTTGAGTCATTGTTGTGGCATGTGTGGTGCCATTATTTTTTGTACTATAGTTATGTATGTACTAGTTACAAGTATCATGCTAATGTTATGAATGATACCTTTGCTGCAGCGTACCTGCCAGTAGGAGGAATACGGTGTAGAAGTGCTGTTACTCCTGCTTCTAAAGATCAACCTGCTTTCTTCAGCGCTGGACGACTACTTACGGCAAGATTTGTGTGGTATGTATTTTTCGACATAGCTGTGGCATTGTGGTCTGTTCATTGTTGCTTTATGTCTATCAAAGAGCATATTTTTCGATGCTGAGGAGCAATAGCCCTGGCATTACATTGATTTTGGAACCATTCAGTGCTATTGAGCAAGTTAGCAAGGGAGGAATTTTTTCAGTATGTAATCGATCTGAACATGTTGACTTCTTTTTATTGAGTGAGCTGTTAATGTATGCCTCTTTTCTTTTTTTCTTCAAAACCTAATATTTAAATTGTTTGCACTTGGTTCTCAGCAGTAAGGTTATGTTCTCTGATGGGTGTAATTTTCAACAACTCACATGCTCTTATGTTGCTAGGTATGTCCACAATAGAATGAAACTAAAAATGAAGTACTGCAGGTGATATGTAATGGACGGTATTTTAGCACTTTCAGCTTTATTGTTTCTTTTGTGTTCTTTATATTGTTTTGTGCCATTTGTACTCAGCGTATTTTCCTTGTGTTCCACCACTACCATTTAACAAATATATATATATATATGCCCCCACCCCTTATGTCATGTCTATGGGCCTATAAAGGGAGAATGAATGAAATGAAATTTGCAGTACAATTAGAACTGGATTGTGCAGCACAGTGGACATGTCTGTGGTAGAGGATAATGGTTGAATGGCTAATCAACCAAAATTGACTTAACTTTTGCATTTTAATTTTAGGGGACAGTATTATATACCAGAAATGAGGGTCCCCAATATTATAGGTGAGCCCAGTTCTTAAATTTTCTGAAAGAGCAATGTAGTTCAAAATACTGAACAAGGAAAGGCGTATTTGAAAACTATTGTCTTGCTTTCCCACATTGCATGTAAAAAATGTTGCTGCACTTGGTATTGTTGCCAGAATCATGTTAGCTTCTTCTGCATCATCAAAAACACAAAATATGTCTATATTATCTGAATAGGAAATGTCAGCAACACCCTTTTTTAGTTATGTAATGTGGAAAAACCAACATACAAAGCTTTTAACGGAATATTTTTGATGCTCATTATGTTAGACCACATAGATGATTAGGAGGGTTTTAGGCCTAGGCTCACTCATTAATAGCCTTCAATTTTGCAGTTTTCATATTGCCTCTTATAAACAAAAAGAATAGATAATTAAGTCTAATCCTGAAGCTGTACCAGGTACCCAAAGTCCACATTGCTGCACAACCCACCGGCAGAGACTGCACGGGTGTCTCTTCATAGTTTATGATTTGCAATCTGTAAAGGTAAAGAACATAATCTTCGAGAAATTTGTTGTAAACACTTTTTAATAATCATTCTTGTATAATATTGGTCAGCATTTACAATTTCATTAGTTAGGCATCTAAAGAGATAAGCAGTTGACAGTTCTGGCAAATTGCAGTTTATGAGAAGTTTTATTCCTGCTGCATGTGCTGCGAGCATTACATGAAACAGCAATACATAGAATCTCAAGCTTTGTGGTTTGTTCAAGGAATTATAGGGGTATTGAAGTGTATTGTTTTTTACCTCCTGAGCAAGATAATGTAGTTTTGAAGTGAAACGGCAGTCTCGAGAAGTTTTTGGCATCGGCATAAGCTGATGTGTGGTGTGAAACTAGCAATGAACTTATGTAAAAGTTGCATTTTATTGTCATGCTTTACATAATTCTGCATCTGTGACATCACTGCAGTAATGCACATGTGCAGAAGGTGCTTTGGATGTGCCTTGCTATCATTGCTCTTTTAGCATGAAATGTTCCATCTTTCAGAAGTGGTATCCCGCATTTTATAAGGCATAGCCTCTGTGGTATATTCATGCCTTTTTCCAGGAATGTAAACTGCACTAAAGGCAGAAACAATAGAATGGCCTTAGACATACCCCTGCAGGAGCAAGCTCTGCAGGAACAAGCTTCATTCGTTATATTCATGAGAAATGACAACGAATGCAAGAACAAAAGAACCTCCCCCCATCCCTCCTCCCCCCCCCCCCCAAAAAAAAAAAGAAGAAGAAGAGATTTGCAGTTGTCACTTGTGATGGATGATCAGATGACTAAAGACAGTGTAGTCTCAGGAAAACATTAACACTATAGGCAACATAAGATAATGTCATGAAGGACCAGAGACAGTGTTTTCTAGGAGGGTGAGACCATAGTGACTAGAAACAAGACCACTGGTATGGTCAGGTGTGAAAGCAAACTATAATGTTTGGGTGTTGGAGTGGAAACCAGCAAACAACAAAGGTGAAAGTGAAGGTGATAAAACAAAGTTTAACATAAAAAGCTAATGACAAAAAAAAGGAGAACTGCACATATGAACGAGTAGAGGGAGGGGTTTTTTAAATCACATCTTTTGCCTTTATTAGGCTAGCTTCTATTTTATCAATATGTTTTCATTCATATTTCTTTAAATAACCCTCTGGGTAGTCCAACATCAGTGATGCCTATGGCTTGACCCTGCTCCTAACAAGAATATGTCTCATTGTATATTGTGTCTTATTGAGCATATTGTCAATTTTTTCTGAGATTGCAATGTGCTAGTTGTCTGTGTGTGTGTTAGTGGCACAGGTAAAGCTCAGATTTGGAGAATTTTCATTGATCTATATATTGTGTGATTTCACAATTCTCATTATATAAACACTTGGAAGCCTGTACTGGTGCACTATTTCCATCTGTCTTCCTTTTTACTTGCCCTTTGTGCAGTGTTATTTTTATATGTGAATTAATTACTCCATAAGCATGTTTTGTGAGACTTTCTTCATGAGTAACTGATTACAAGTTCTCTTTTCTATGCAGGTCAAATACGTGGTACATCCTTGCCCTGACTGTGCGGAGAAGATTATCCAGTCCCTTGCTGCAACTTCGGTGTATAATGAGGTAAAATAAACACCATGGTATGTTATCTTAACTGATTGTTCTGTAAATTCTTTTTGTTCACTCTGCAACATAACTTATGGCTTGAATACAACATGACACAGCCTACCTCACCTGAAACATTGCTCACTGTCACACTCCAGACGACACAAAGATATTGCAATGTTTCAACATAATCTTTCCTTCCAGAAAATCTTGAAATGTATTGGTTAGCTTTATTCCTGCTTCCAGTGACCAAGTTTACGATGCAGATTGGTAATAGTACTCTTGTGTGGATAGCATATATATACCACAAGATGATGCTTAGATACCCTATGTAATATGGCATTACTTTAAACTGCTTGGAGGGCAACGTTATCCTTCTCCTGGTGGTATAAGCTTGCACCATAAAGGTGCAAAACTTTGCGCTCTTTGTCGTAATATAAATTTATACTCTAAAATGGTAACTTTGCACCTGTACATACAGGATAAGCTTACGTTGTCAAGGTGCAAACTTGCACCTTTGATGCAAGGGTATGCTTATGCCATCGACAGACTAAAACATAGGCCTTTATGAAAGGTGCAACGTTATGCCTAGGTAGAATACAGTTACACTGCTTGTGAAGGTGCAAGTTTATGCTACCAGAAGCGTAATGTTACGCTACATGCAATGGTATAAATACTTAGTCTTCCAAGACACAGCGTAACCTTACCCCAAAAAGGTGTTAGCTCAGCGACAAGCAGTTTACCCCCCAAAAAGACTAAGATCACACCTTTTTTTTTTAGAGTGTACAAACTAAATTGCCATTTCCATTGCCTGAGAAACGCGCGGGGACTTCTAGCTGCCATTGTCATAATTCTGACAACCTTTGTAGTGACAACTTGCTTGTGGACCCCCCTTCCCTTTACCAAGAAAAGGAAACGAAGGTTAGCAGGATAAGCAAGTATGATGAGGATGACTAATTGAAATTTTCGCCATTTTTTTTTTAATGTTGAGATGCTTCTATTCCTCAGTGCTTCACCATGAAAAACCAACAAGCCCAAACAGGTGCACTTGTGAAGCTGTTTTGATGATGGGCAGGGAAAATAGTGGACCACTGCGTTTGTAATGAGGTAACAATCGGCACTTTCGTTATAATTTTAGACCATTTAGCGTAGACCTGTGCTGGAATACCATACGCCCCCTACATGGCAGCTGCCAGTGCCAGGTGGTTCCACCTCGAGTGCGCAGAGTGTCCGGTATACTGGTGTAAGCTACGCTAGTACTTAGCCCTTATGATTCACTGTTAAGCGTTGCGCCAGCATTTTGTGCCTATTGACGGAAATATTCTATTACTTGTCATGTGTTGTCGCGTTTTCATGAAAGCCCGCTTCCACGTGCGAAGTGCTACTTACTTCTCGACAGCTCTTCGAAGAGAGACGAGGAATAAAGCTATTCAGTTCGTAAGGCCTCCAGCCAGGCAAAGAAGGGATCAAGCTTCATTTCGGGATCATTTCCCGCTGTATACTTTCATCCACTGCATTAGACTATAGCAGCGAGCATCCGGCCAAGTGACAGTAGTATGGGAAGCCGCTTTTGAACAGGGAGGCTTATTATTTTCTTTTTATCCAACGACGCAGTTGGCCTTGGCACACTCTTTAACACGCGGCAGCACTGCTAGTGTTTAACCCACTCGCTAGTGCCGCGCGACTGATGATCTAACAAGTCCTAATTTCGGCTTGCGTTGAGTTGAGAACTTCAAAATGCTCCAGTTAGGCACAACACAAAATCAACATAACGATTCGAGTGGCTTCATTAGACCTCAACATTCGCTTCACTGCCCGACGGTCCTTGGCGCTTAGAGTCGGCTCTCGTCGCCTCTCTCTGGAAAACGCGCGAGAAAAAAAAATGCCTGAGCATCAAGCGCAGCCTGATAACAAGCAAATGAACAGAAAAACACACATTAAACACCTTGACGTGCTGCTGCGTTTTATATTTATTGCTGAAGTGAAAGTTCACCATCAAAATTACGCAGTTACACAGCATATTAAACAGAAAGAAGCTCGCTTGTTTTTTTTTTTTTTCGTTTTTAGTCGAATGTTACATGTCACAAGCAAACGCTGCCTTTGAAACTCTAGGCACGCACGATATATAGCGATGGAAAGGAAAAGCGTGTGCGAATCTAAGACCACTGAAGCTTCTTAGCCTTGTGAGGGCATCATGCAAGCTTTGCCTTAAGAATGAGGGAAGTAACACATCGGTCTCTGACCTCTCTGACATTGATCTCTGACGTATTAAGCTTGACTGCCAGTGTAAAAAAACGGGGGATGTTTAACCCTACTTAAATTTGGTTTGAACGACCGAAAGCTTACAGTGGCGGTAGTTCAGTTTTATTTATTTATTTAATTATTTATATTTATTGCGCTCAATATATACAATATTTACACAGGAACCATCAGCCTAATTATCTAAGGTAACATGGCTAAAGTGATGTGCGATGTCGGTGCACGTTAAAGAACCCCAGGTGGTCGATATCTTCGGAGCCCTCCACTACGGCATCTTTCATAGCCTGAGTCGCTTTGGGACGTTAAACCCTATAAACCAAACCAACTAACATGACGAAAATACTTTGAGTAGGTTTAACGTTTCAATGTGCGGGTGTCAGTCAGGTGCTGGATCCACAAGTTTGATAACTTCACGGTACCTTACAATCGCTTCGGTAATATGGTATACCATCCCCGTTTTCGATTGGAAGGGTACCTTGAACCGTGATGGTTGAGCGCAAAATCTTCCTTAAAGGGCAATTCCGGAGGTTTATTGACATTCGAATATTCTAATAAAAATTTTACTGTTGATTCTCCTCTCCGTCCGATGCATTCTACAAAATTTGGGCGCCGTACGATAATCCGTTCGCGCGCAACACGACTTTAAAATATGCTGTTTTCATGGCTTAAGTTGAGACGATTTCTGCCGGCAACACTGAGTTTCTGACGTCATAAACAGTATACCGGCGTTACTGTCCACTTCCCTCATGATTATGAAATTGTGAGGCTTATATTGAACTACCTCAGACATTTTATGCAATGCTTCATGATTTCCATACATTACTTTCAGCATCCAACGCGCGTACGTGTCTTTTTCTAATACTGAGTGTGACGTCACCATTTCGTCAAGTGGGACGTCGTTTCTGGCCGTAAAAGCAGTTTCGGTTTCGATTTTCTGTTTTTCCTTTTTAAAAATACTTCTAATTGGAATTTCGAAAAACGGTTTTTTGTGTTGGAGTCAGGACGTGCCGAGGAATGTAATTCAACCAAAAACACAAAATGATGGAAAAACCACCGGAGTTGACCTTTAGGACTGCTTTGGAGTACGTCCCAGTGTAAAGCTGCGCCCCAACAGTCCAAGAAACCGTGCTCAACGTTTTAATCCTTTCTGCATAATAAGTAGACAGTGGACTTCCCAAAGCACAAAAATTGCTTTCTCTTACAGCCGTACTTTAAGTTGACAATGTCCCCCTATGCAGTCTAAGAAAGGATGTTTTGGCTGCAGGGGTAATTTCCATTTTTTTAACACGTTTTAGAACATCTTGATCTGTGCCTACACTGCACGCGGTCCTATGCAAGGGTGGAGGAAAGAGTAGTGAGTCACATATATCGAAAAAAAAAAAAAAAAGAATGTCACGGTGGTTCTGTGGTTAAGACGCCCGGTTACTGAACCCATGCACACGGATTCGAACCCGGCATTATTTTTTGAGTGTGAAAGCACTGCACCCGGACTAGCTAAACTACCACCACAATGACAAAGTCCTAGTTTACCATTGCGAGGCGTTGAACGTCATTAGCCAACGCCCGGCAAACTCGAGAGTTGCAGCCCGGAAAATAGAGCTTCCTATCTAGAAGTGCACTTACTGGCCGCAGTTCGGATATGGATGTAGGTTACAAAATCGCACGCTATAGTACGACAGGAGTAACTGGTTGGAATGAGTAATTAGCAGAGCGAGTAAGTAAGGTACCAGCCGCGAAGCTCGTCTTGTGGCGACCTGGACAGCAAACAAACGTTTTCTTGCCAGAAATGAGAATTGCACCGCGAAATCTTGTACCAAAGTATGAAAATGGCCCCACGTTGAGTCTTGCGTTTTTGTAAGATGACGCCTCACATAATGCAGACTATTCTGCCAAACGTTACCTGCGCGCATAGGCATCGCCTCCTTACAACAAAAGGTCCCCAACAAAGAATGTCGGCAATAAAAGGATGTGTGTGTTCGGGGACGAAATTATTTATCGCTTGCTGGCTACCGGCCCAGTGCCTCATATAGAGCACGTATGTCGTACAGGGCACGCATATCTCTCTGTATTTTCAGCCACTTAAACCATTGGTTTGCGCTAAGATTTTTTTTTTTTTTTTTCTTTACGTACGCCCGAATCCCATCAAACCTTTGCGGCCGGCTGTTCCTGAGAAGTAGCACACAGCAGTTCCATAATTGCCCCGGTCCTCGAAACGCTTTTACTGCGCCTGTGTAGTTAGGCTGGTTAAAACAATCTGGGAAAGGAGAATGCGGCTAAGAGGCCTTCCGCATTGGGGACATGTTTCCGGAACACGGTGAGAACGCTCGCCAATCGCGAAAATTTCCCACTGTATTGAGGTGTGTGTTGGGGGGAGGGTTGAGCAGCTTGCTCGGACGTGTTGCAGGTGCGAGACCGGCGCACCGGTGGTCCGTGCTTGAGCCGACCGCAGCTGAAACAAAACGTAACGGCGGCCAGCCTGGAAGCGTGACTTGCGCTGCGTGACTGCGTCGCGTGACGGTGTCGGCTGACCTGCCGTACAGCCGAGCGATCACGACTCGGCTTCGGTATATCATGCGAGCAGTGGCGAAGCTAAACATTTGTTTCCGTCCTTCTTTATGGTTCAGAGCGGTTGTGCGAAGGCTTATTCAAGACTTCTTGCAAAAGACGAGGACTGCTGAAGTGCCTTATATGCCGAGGTGGCTGGTGTTGGGTATTTTCAAAATAAAAGGAATCATACGTGGAGGCTGTCAAAAATGCCGGCCATTTAACGGCAAACTTGTATGATAATCTTCTAGTATGGCACTACTGATGTAAAACGCGGAAATGTTAGTAGCTTACTGATGCAGAACAAGCTGCATCTCTGAAGGTTTAAGGAGGCTCACCTGGGAAAGCCAATGAGGCACCGAGGCAATGAAGCGCACATGACATTCGTGGCCTCGCCTTTATGTGTTCTGGGTATGCTCGGATGTATAGCGCATGCGCAGAACATACGACAGCGCGCCAGTGATTTTCTAGTATGAACACACGAGGCACTGGCGCTGGTCGCTGCCAGGGTGTGATGTCACGCACCACGTGATGGGTGCGTAATAAATAAATCACAAAGCGGATAAAGAGCATGCGATTGCAAACATGACTCGAAGCACAAGGCGAAGCTCGAGGTCGGCTTTCCCGGCCCCTAAGCAACAAAGTCAATACCGCCGCCTGATATCGCACGTGTTAAACAGTCACTTCTTCCTTAGCTCATGGCACATGCACACGAGGGGGAATTGGCCAGGGTTCAATGAGGACAGCCAAAAGTACTGCATATAGTGGATTAGCTTAATAAATCAATTATGGAGATTTAAAAAAAAAACGTGATTCGAGATCGTAGAATCAAATAAAAACAAAAAATACTGAGCGATGAAATTGTAAATATTGAATACAGTTGGGAAGGGAATCTACTCGTAGCTGTGATGTAGTTGCGTGAGTAAGGAGAGAAGAAGCGGTACTGACAAAGTGAATCCCAATTGTGTTATGGGGATTTCTTAATGTATCCTTCTCAGAAGCAAAAACCTATGTCAAGGGAGTAGGAAATGCTCAGTCGTTTCAATCTCATCACAAGCCTCACAAAGGTTTGTGGGTCTGAACCCACATATACATAAGTAAATATTTATGTGGGGGATCCTGCACCACATAAGAGTCAGTATTACCTATAACTGCCGTGATTTAATGAGCGAATCATCCATGAGTGAGTGAGATGTTGATAGTTAACGGTAGATAGCAAGGGATCGTTGCACCAGGCGGCTATGTATTGATAGCGCTGAAAACGACTTCCGGAAATGGTGAGATTAGGGGCGTTACATTGAACAGGTGCACCAAGAGCTGGTTTAAGAAGTCTGGCGCTTCATTCTGAAAAATACCGCAGTGACCTAGAACCCAGATGATGCGTACCTCTTTCACCCATCCAGGGATGAGCCCCGCCGGGGTGCCGCAGTGGCTACGGTGCTCGACTACTGTTCCCAAGGATGCGGGATCGAATCCCGGCTTCGGCGGCTGCTTTTCGGCGAAGGTGAAAAGCAAGACGCCCGTGCGCTGTGCGATGTCAGTGCACGTTAAAGAACCCCCGGTGTTCTAAATTTCCGGTATCCTCCACTACGGCGTCTCTCATAGCCCGAGTCACTTTGAGACGTGAAACCCCACAGACCAACCCCAACCAACCATCCAGGAGGATCGGCTGTAATCCGGGGCACGCATCGAAAAGCTCCAGCTGAGAGACAAAAAATTCCAATCGCTGCCTTCCGTACGGCCACAAACGCATCAGTGGTGATTACAGTGTGAACCGGAAACTTTTTAAGGTGGTCAGAAGGGACACTAGATATTAGACTGGAAAGGAAGAGCTTCACATTAGATTGGAAAATAGAATCAAAATTGATATCCACATGAGAGGTTGCGTAACCAACTCGAGATATGGAACCGAGGTCCTGGCGCGTAGCCAGGGGGAGGGCTTATGGGGCTGTAGCCCCCACGATTTTTTTTTGTACTGTCATACACCGCAGACCAAAACAGCTACCAGAGCCGGAAATCAATCTGGACTTTGTCTCCAGTATGTCTTTTTCACGCTCAAAAAGAGATTTCTGCGGGAATAAAAAAAGCGAAAGGTGCATTTAATTTTCTGAAATCATCCATCGGACCATACAAAGGAGACAAGCCATACTACTAGATAAGCTGATAAAGCACGCAGAGATTAAATGCGTGGGGAAATAATAATAATAAAAAAAAACTAGGAGAGAGCGGGACGCCACGTGCGCAGCCTCCACAGGCCAAACTCTATCTTCTGACGTCGCGCTGTCTTCTCCCTCTCGGGCCTCTTGTTCGCACTGAATCTCGGTGTTTTTATGTTGAAGTGGTCTGCTGAGAGTCCTCGTCTGTTCGTAACACTTTTGTTTGTCAGAGTGCAGATGCTGCATTATAATCAAAATTATAAGCACACTGGAGAGAGTGCAGAGAACAATTTCATCCGCGGGTCCGTCAAGAACACTACGTATTCGAGCTAATGTTAATTGTATATGACTGAAAAACTGCCTGTGAAGAATTTTCAGTTCTGCAATTGTTAAATTAAACGAATGATTTTCGTCTGAAACAATTCATGTGCAGGATGGATCACGAAAGTCCCGGATGGTACTATTCTTCCGTGCAATCTTTGCATCCCGGCATGCAGAATTTATGGCTCAGTTGAGAGGTGACAGGTTGGCGACAGGTATCTCGATACTGAGGAGGCTGAGCAGCAACGTCAGCCCCCCTCGAAAAACATTTCTGGCTACGCCACTGCCGAGGTCTACACCTACGTTTGCTAAAATGCTCTGAGTGAAAACAATCTGAGGCACTCGGAACTTTGACCACTGGTGAGCGAGTAAGAGGGCCGGGTGAGACACAAAAATAGGTGTAGCCCCCCCCCCCCTCCCTCCCTCCCCGGGCAGATTCAAAAGACCGCAAGAAAGACCTGACAGTCGTAAAGGACGACCAGGCAGGCACTTGCACGTGCAATCCATAATTTGAACGCGTCCATGGCCGCTTGACAAAAAAGTGTCAAGTGTTCTTGGAAGTGCCTTCTTGTCAAATGTTTTTGGGGGAATTCCCAAAGGTGGAGTAGATATGAAATAAGGAATTACTCATTATTCATTACCATCCACCTTAGCGCAGTAACACGGCTACCAAGAAAGGCTATACAGCTTCCTCAACTACTAGCTTTCCGATAAGGCTGTGTAGCTTTCTTTAGTAGCGGTATGGCGGTGCACGGTTTGATGGTAATGTGTAGTTACTGCTTTATACTACCTGTCTTGAGATAAAAGGGGAGGGGGAACAGTCGTTCACACGGGGGCTTCCGTCGGTCGAGCCCATAATCCGATCCGCTTGGGCATCCGTGCCGCGCCGCAGCTGCTAAAGAATATCCGGGCTGCTTTACCTCGTTTCAGTGGGAAAGAGCAGGGATTGCGAACAAAGCCTGCCGCCTGCGCTCCCGGCCTACATCCGGAGCCTTCTATCATTACGCACATTTCCGCTGCAAATGCCAAATACCTCGCGCTGATTGATGCGCCAAAGCCACTAAGCTTAGCTGTGCCATTTGTTTATACATATATGCTTGAATCTGGCTTAATATGTTAACCCCGCTGCCCTCCCCTGAAAACGCGTATGGGTACCATTCGCGATACAGGTATCATGGGCCGAACAGAGTCGCTGCACTAGGAATGACGAAATATTTTCACGTTTGTCCATGCCTTGTTTTCCTTTATTCGCGCTCTGCCTCCTCACTTGGGGCTTTCGTGCATAGCAGCTCCTCTTTGTTGCGTTCCGTGGCATCACTTAGTTTAAAAAGATAAGAGCAGTATATAACAAATACGCTAAGAGTGGCCGAGCTTCGCGACATCGCTGCGCATACAGGATAATACAGTCAGCGGTTGGCATCTTGAAGGTGTGTGCCCAGTAAATGTAAATGTTTTAATAGGCGTGTTCAAACTGCTTTTTGTTTTCCGTCCTTTTATTTTTGGCAAGGAGAGAGAGAAGGTGGGAGTAGCCGTGAGCTTGTGCGCAAAATGGTCCTAAATAGTGCCATAAAGAAGCTCAAGATGCGTTGGTATGCCTTCATTATACACGTATAGGGATGGCTTCAGCAGCATCTTGCACCCGGGGGCACCGCATATTGGTTTTCACCCCACGTCACTTGGTTGCATCAGTGCAAGGTCGTTTTCAAGGTCGTTTTGTAAACCCCTTACCCATCCTGGACAAAAGACGGTTACGTGTTCAGTTCCAAGGGGTTGTGGGTGTATCTTGGTAGAGCTACTGAACAACGCTGAAGTATTCAACTTCATGTTTTGTGGAGATGGCACAAAAATTACCTAGCTCAGCGGAGAATGTCATCAACGGGGCCGTTGTCTTTAGCACGTACTCATTTACTGTCAAATTTTAAGGTAGAAAGAAATGAGGTATGAAGAAGAGCATTGCTATCCAGTTTGTTAAAAACAGCATTCTGTATAGAGCAAAACGTTAATGAGCACATAGCAATGACAACACAGGAGACTCATAAAGCCCATGCTTTGCTCGCTCTCTCGCTCCCCCCCCCCCCCCCCTCCCCGTCACGCGCACGCACACACACTTGCATTTGTTTAATAGGACTTGCATGTTTTTTTAGCAGTGCGAGTGCAGTCATTCGAACCGCGTGATCAACATGACCTTGCGCTTGCAATCACGCTATCCATTCGTGTCGGAGACTCGGATGTACCTGCTGGAGTAGAGACGATGAATGCGTCTGTGTGATCACGGATATCCGGAGGACCTGTCCGTGTAGCTGGCTCAGACGCAGGCAAAAATCTGGAAGCAAGAGGCCGACTGGTTGTCTTGTTCATTTTTTATTGCTCTTGATTTTCGCTAGCTGGTTTTGGCGTTGAAGACGCTTAATTCTCGGCAACGACAGCGGCACTTTCTTTTCCCGAAACGGACGACTCAGGCACGTGCGCCATCCGCACTGGTGAAAGGTCCCTGAAAGCACTCGTGGCCGCAGCGGGAGCGTCTCTATGCATTTGCATCTGTGAAACAAGGCACGAAACGTACCGGGGAGGAAACCTTGAAATGTGCGGTCTCCAAGCCTATACTGTCCGTGGATGGCGCGTGGCCGTTGAACCTTTCTACAAAGAACAAAAAAAGTGCCTTTGCTGAGTTCGAAAACCTCGTACATTTTGCTCATTTACTTCCGTACGCGCAAAACCGCGCCAGCTTACGGCGCCTTATTACGAAAGTTGTTTCGAAGCCTTTCGCCGAAGCGGCGTGCACCTGCTGGAATTCTTTAGCCGGGATGATCTCTCGAGGAGTCGCGTGCCGGGCCATTTGAACTGGGCCTTCTTTTTTGTGTGCACTTCCTCTCTCTCTCTCTCTCTCTCTCTCTCTCTCTCTCTCTCTCTCTCTCTCTCTCTCTCTCTCTCTCTCTCTTGGGCGTCCCGGAAGGTCAACAGCTCGGGGTCACTGCTTACAGGTGAAATCGCGTTGCTGTCGGGCGCCTTCTTCACGCGGGCACTGGAACTGAACAGGGCCCTGATACAAACGCGCTGTCATTCTCTCTGCCCATCCATGGTGCGGAGCTAACGTTCCCGACTTCGCGGACCACGTCGTCTCCGCAGCATGATTCGCGGCCTGCAGGGATCGCACACCCCGTTGCCTTCGCTGCGCTTGAGGCTCACTTGGATTCCATCATACTCACGCTGCGCGAGGAACGTAGTTCCCGCAGAAGGCAACGGCGGCTGGGAATTGCTTGCAGCTTTGAGCAAAACGGGCCTGCCGGGTTCATTTTCGTTTGCACCTTCGTTCGGCTGACTGGCGAATGAAAGTACATGCAGAAGTTGAGTGCATCGGGGAATTACGTTGAATATTCCGGTTTTCTAGTTTTGGACATGCGAACCAACAGGCGCCGCCTAAAGAAGCAGTTGGTCAGCTGGGTTGAAGTTCAGTTTTTGCAGCAGTGCTAGAGTTTGCACGCAGGCAGCGCTCGAGTTTTCCTTAAGGAGCTTCGTCAAGCACATAGAGAACAATCTGAATTGCGAAAAAATAAAATAAGTTAGGGTTTTGTAAGAAAGGAATACTTGCATATTTTCAGTTCCGGCGGAACAATGCACAAATATCATGATCGTTCGCCATTTAGACTGTTCGCTCGGAAACTGGGAAGCGTTGCTTTTATTGCGCTGCTTTCTTTACCTTAGCACTGGTGATTAGTACGTTATATATACGAAGCCTAGTGACGCACAGAATTTAATCGTAAATCATAATAAATAAGAGTATCAACTTCTTTCATATAACTGCAAGATCTGTGTTTTGCTTTGATCAGTGGTGGCCCTAAGGGCGGGGGGACTGGAGAAGCAGACGCCTCCCCCCTACCCCGCTCCCCTTCCCTCCAAGAGCCTTTGCTCATCTTCCCGAAGATCTTTTTCTCCCGGTTATTTTTTAAAGCAAGGTAAACAAAAACCTCCGTTAATATTCAAAGCACGAATTATGGCATAACGTCTGGTATGTCATTCATTCGTCAATTACTGTTCAAGAGCAAAGCACACAAAAAATGTACAAATATCGTCCGTGAATACATGCAAAGTCGTGATTAGCATATCCTACCTTGTGCGCGAAGGATTTTCTCATTCGCCCGAAATAATCAAAATCTGCGGAAAAGCTTACACAATGCCGCATGAACACCGTACTCAAGAAGCCTTCGTATTTTACCCTAGACGAACCAGTATTGCTCGGGCTATAACTTCCATATCTTTTTGAGGGTGCATTAGACGCATATCAGTTGCGCACATGCGCCATCAATAAAAAAAAAAAATGCCGTTGCTATAAATGTCTGCAGATGACATTTAGTTTGATGGATGAAATATCGACAGCGAGGCGTTGCTTGCCTTTTTATATTTAGTTTCTCCTTGTTTAAAAGTGAAAACTTTTGGAACTATTGAAAAAGTTTCAGTCAGGCATTGGCGCTGTGTCAGCAAAGCGCTTGTCGTCCTGTGGCCGTGCTCGGAAAATGGCCAATACTGCCAACCGTAGCCGTGTCTTTTTTTGTGCCACATTGTCCGTTGATCGGCGGGTCGCCAGGGGGCCTCGTCTGCTAATAGAGGCCCTTTAGATGCCCGTCATAGGGCGCTGACTGCATATGCGCCCCTCCCGGCGTCTCATCAATCTAAGTGGTGACTCACCCCGTACAGGGCCTAGACCGCAATGTCTTCATTGGCCGGAGATCGCGCCCGGGTTAGCCAGGGGCAAGGTTCCGGATGCCGCCCTTCTAGCTAAGCGGAAGCTTTTCGTCGCCGCATCCGGCAAGCCGACGGACTCGGCGACCGATCGCTTCGCTGGATGGGTCATAAGCTGGCAGTAATGGCGGCTCGCTGTTAACATTTCGGCTTGTACCTGCAGCGGGGGATCAGTGACTGCGGCGTTCCCGCCGCTGCGCACGAGTTCCCGCGGCAGCTAAACGTTTGTATGAATGCGGAATCCGAAAACGCGGCCCCAGTACCGAAGAACTCTATGGGCTCGAGGTCAATAGGAAAGCTTCCACTGCTCGTCTCCTCATAGGACCTACAGTGCAACTTCGATACGTTAACACCGTCTTTGGCATATGGGAGAAGGCTGGGCGAGACGTGCGTGTGCATTATTCCATGGGACAGTGTTTGCACGACAGGACGCCCCTGTCTGAAGCATTTATGAATGCTGCTGGATGGAAGATTTATGCGGGCACGTGCGCGTTATGTCTTGCGAACTCCGCACACCAGGTGTGAAACACATCGTGTCTGACATAATGGCAGATCTTCATTATCGTCCTCTTTCGGTCCTCCTCCCTTCCCTCACGTACCTCCGGCCCACGTCTTTCGTACTTTCTGCCGTTCCTTCTTTCTTGCGTTTGGAACTTTAAAATAGCTTTTCTTTCCCTAATGTGTAGGCCTGTGATTGTGTCAGTTGTCTTCTGGGTGCATGGCGATTTCGCTTACCCACAGAATGCGGGGTATAGAAAACCAACCGCTCGCTCCCTGGCACAGCGGCCTCTTTCCTTGTCAGAGTCGCCACACATTTCGACTGTGGCGGTTAAAGAGAATAGAAATTTTCATTTCTGCAAGAAAGAAACCTGACGCTATGCTGTAAGCTGTGCGCTCGTGTTTTCACAATTTACGGATATCGAAACCGTAACAGTCAGTTTCAGCTGCCGGATAAGAATCGGTCCCATTGTGTGACTTCTTCCCTTGTTGAATATATGAGTTTCCTCCGCTGGTACCTTTGTTTCCCTCCACTGAGAACACTCTCTAAAGGCGCGTTTTTCTGACGTCGCGCTACATAACCTTGCTTTTACGAAATCGTGTCATTCTTCGGACGAGCTATGCGAGTAGCACACTATTTATGGCATGCGAAAATCGTGACTTGCTTTACTTTCGTCATTTTGCGGACTATCAGCGGAAGTAAGGCGCAGTTACTTTTATTCTTGTGTTCTCTGTTTCAAACATTAGGACCCACCTTCTCACGCCATTAAGCTTATCGTGCGCGATCGTACTTGAGCGTATTTATATGCCTGTGGCGATTCCTTCCTTTCGCTTCTGCAGTTGCAAGAAGCAGATATACGAGGGACCGAATTTCAAGTTGTCCCTAATATGACTAGTGTCACTAACACGCAAAATTATGGGCTTTATATTCCAAGTATTGCGTGCTGCTAAAGAGTCAACTATTTTTAACGCAACATTTGAACGGCTCTCTAAGTTGCTGTCATAAATTTTCCGATGTCTCATTCGCTCATCGTTCACGCTCCTTCTCTTCGTGCTTAGCTCGCGCTCTGGAACATCCCCCAAAAAATGCGTGTGCACAGTTAAGCGACATGTCTGCCTCAATTAAAAAATCGCTTCTGCGACGCATAGCCAATTGAGAACCGACCAATGCGTTAAGCAAGGGCGTCAAACACCCCTCTGATTAGCCGGTGACATGCACCTCAGGGCATGTCTTTCGCAGCAACCTGTGGCATCATATTCCGCGCTACCCCCTATCATAGCCCTTTGGATGGCCTCCTGGGATGCCACTGTCACCGGGGTTCTGACGTGTGCTGTCACGATCGTGCAATCCTTCTCTCTCTCTCTCTCTCTCTCTCTCTCTCTCTCTCTCTCTCTCTCTCTCTCTCTCTCTCTCTCCCCTCCTTCTCCTCCTTTGTTGCTCTGTTAGAAACGCCGCGCGCACATTTAATGTGCCGAGTTCCTCCATGAATGCTATATAATCATTTCAAAAACAAGAAAACTTCCCATTTAAGAGTTAGGTAACGCCGTATTTCAATTCGTAATAATTTCTTGGCCTAGAGCACGCACGGTCTTCTTCTCACTTCACAATCTGATGCTATAGCCCTGAAAGATTCCTCAATCGGGAGAGCACTAGAAATCGTATTGTCTTGGTTTCGGGAACGAAAATTTAAAACCTTCCGCTCCACACTGAACCTTAAGGGTCTGAAAAATTTCCTGGTATCCTCTGATGCTTGGCGCATAATAAAATATTCGCGAGAAGAGGCATTGTCAGTAAATGAGCTGAATCAACTAGAAAAAGAAAGATAGAGACGGTCTTGCTACCAAGTGTTTCCATTCTTCGCAGCATACTTCGCGTTCGTGTCTACTAACTTTCGTACATGCATACTTAAGAATGGCGCGTAGACTAGCCCGGAAGACGTTATTTGACGTCGTCAAACAGCCCCGACGATGCGATAGGAACACTCATCGGGCGAAGACGTCTCTCGTCGGCGATGTGCGCCGCCTCAGTGTAACCCTTAGCGCTGTTTGCTCTCATCTCAGCGGAGCCTGGTAGCACGCCTTGGCCGGCGCATGAAGAATTATCCTGCCAAAAATTCCACTGTTGATTTAGAACCCGCTTATTGTGTTTAATCATGGCAACACGCATCGCCGTTTCGGCCTCGCCGGTAGCCGGAAAAATACCTTCCTCTCGGCGCTGTCGAAGAAGTGTTTGCTCGACACCCGAGGCCCGAGGTATCCGCCGCTCCAGCGAGCGATGACGCATGCTTCCTATATACGGATGCCGGTTTTGTTCTGCGCCGTCGACGACCAGCTGCGACGGGTTGCGCACACCGACACAGAGGTGAGCCCCGGCTGGCAGCGCTGCGTGGGCATGCGTGGACTTTCCTCGTGCAAGCCATCAAGGACAGGGATGCTCCTCTGGCGGCAAAGGAAAGTCAAAAGGGCAAGGTCGGAGACGCCTTTCGCGGGCTGCCGACTCGTCGGTCCTGCTGTGACAGAGTCACTTTGCCGCCATTAGACACTTAGCGACGCGATATAGCGTGCACACCCTCCCCCTCATCCGCCAAAGGGCATGGGCGGGCTCAATGAAGCTAATGCGCTTACACTACTGACTCCTCGACTACACACCGGCATATGCCGACGAGACAGCGCAGGACGCCGCGTCTTTCATCCGCTAGGCAACAACGAATGCGCGATTTCTTGTTCTCGTGGTTTGGAGGGAAAATGAACTCTATATGGACAGTTCCGGGCTCTATATGCACACGTTGTTTACTACCCCGCTCGGATTCCTCTTTTTTTGAGCTGCAAATTTAGGAACACAGTAAAGCCTCGTTCTCTCTCTCTCGCAGCGAACTCATTGCTCTACCAGTACCGAGTCCTTGTCCGTTTGTTCCGTAATACGAGATGCTAGCATAAAGCGTTACAAAACCAAGAAGGCTCAGAAGTCGAGGCCTCACGCAAGCTTTTGCAGCATAGCGCGGTGAAGTGCGGAGCGCTTGCTCCTGTCGGTGGCACGTATTGTCAATGCCAGCTGTGCGTGGGCTAGATTTCTGTGACCATGGTGGCGCATGTCGCACTCTTTTCTCTGCTGCCGAGAAGTAAAAATGATGACAGGTTCAACGCTTTTCTAGTTATTTTCGAACTACCAACGTGCGTGTCAGATTTTCTACTGTCTTCCTGAGATAGTTTGGCACCATGGAAGTGATGGCCCGGACTATAAACATATGGGCGATTTTGAGTGAAGTTTATACGAAGGGAAATGTTTCGAAAAGCACGACTTCTGATCATCAGATGAGAAAACACGAGCAAATACTCGTACGCCTACCCACCTGACCGATGTTTGTAGTCCCAGAATGACATTTCTGTATTCACCGTCACGTTATCAGAATGATGGAATTTTATATTCGTACAATACGGTCGCCGCGCTGTCGTTAGCTTACCTCGTGAATGTAAAAAACAAAAATGGATAGTTGCTTCGACATTACTCCCGTAATGCAGCTGCAAGTACTGCGTCATCGCTATGCTCCCCTCTTAGGTTGCGGTTCTATTCCAACAGCTGTTGGAGAGAAAATAGGCCAGACCACCGTCCGCACGCAGATAGCTGCGCATTGCCCAAAGCGGCCAACGTGACTGCGGTGCAGTAGGGTTGTACTGCCTACTGAACCTATGACTGTGCAGTGCCCACACTCACAGCTTGCTGCATATTTCGTTGCATGAACCATGGGCGTGAGATGGCTAAACTTAGTTGGCACGCCAGCGAGTGAGTAACGGCCGGAAATGCACAGAGCTCGGCTCGCAAGAGAACGCGTAGCCTCCTTGGGAGGCTATGGCGTAGCACATGCGCGGCGCCTTAGCTGCAACACGCGTGGAACCAGAGACGAGAGGTTCAGCGTTGCCCTTTCAGTGGTAAGCAGCCTGACGTGGTGTACTAAGTGAAAGAAGCCAGCTACGCGCGTTTTCAAGTTTGTGCGGTCGAGCATTTTTAGAAATGCATTCAAGAGCATATTTTCAGACGTTCCATAAATGCTTTTTCTTCGCTCTTCCTCCTTATGATGCACGCCTTGTGCTTCGCAGCTTTTATTCACTTCCCGATAGTTCATGATTGTAATATTGCACTATATACATATAATACATATGACCTGATATAGTTGTCCACTTTGAGGGCTGTTCGAATGTGCAGAACTGCGCAGGATGAACTGTAGAAGAACGGAGGTTTGGGCTAGTCGGTTATCTTTAAGCAACAGCGCAAAAGGACAGAGACGAGTGGAAGGAGGTACACAACGGTGTACCTCCTTCCACTCGTCTCTGTCCTTTTGCGCTGTTGCTTAACTATGTGTGCAGGATGAATTGACATTCTTTTTTTTTTTTTTTTTCAGCGATGCGCAGCGAGACCATTACAAGCCGCTTTCGCGTCTGTGGACTAGGTAGTTACCATGTAAGCGGAAGCATTACCTTGGAGAATCTGTTTTGTAGTTCCAAGACTGCGCAACTTCTACCCTAACCGTAAGTCGCGCATCTGATCATGTGGAGCGGAATCTATTGAAATGCGACCGCTTGCGAAGCCTGCCAAGTTATTTTTCGACATAAGAGCAGACTTCGACTGCAGATGCATCTATAAAAGAAGCTGCAGTAGCTAAGTGCCTACCGCGGTAGAATTACCGCTTAACACGGTCGCGAATACCGGCTGTGGGCAGCATTTCGTTCCATGCAAGTCGCAAGAAAATGCTTGTGTTGAAATTTTGGTGCACGTTAGAGAACTGCTCCGCCACGGTGGCTCCCTGAGCTCAACTGGTGAGCCGAATAAAGAGGATGCAGTCCCGCGGTGGTGCTGAAAACATTAGGCTGTACGAGACACAGAAGGTATATGCTTGGATCAGCCCGTCCGCTTTTCGATGTAGGCGTAACGCGATCGAAATTCTTTGATGCCCTACGGCTTCAATAGCTTTGGGACGTCAAACCCTCTAAGCCAAACCAAACCGACTAGGCTAGAGAACTACACTGAGCCAGAATAATTAGTGAGATTTTTGCTACGGTGGGCTTCATAACCCGCAGCGCACCTTTGGAACATTAAAATATATAGTGCACATTTTTTTTTTTCTGATTACTCTTCGTCTAGCGAACGTGCTCCATTTTTTTCCTTTTTGTTTGATGCGAGCCGTTTTCCCTTAGCTGTATGGTGGCTTTGCCCGAAGCCTCAAAGCTTTGGCACATGAAAATCTGTTGATGGCATAACGGCACCTTCTAGAGTGAAATACACCAACATTATTTCATAGCCATGGTGGTCATGTGACTACTGCACTCGGCCGCTCACCCCTTGGTCACAGGAGCCGTATGTTTCGATGAAGGCAAAAAGCAAAAACGCCCTTCTCGGCAGGTTAAAGAACCCAAGTGGTTTAAATAATTCGGGGCCCTCACCTACGTCGTCCCCTCATCAGCCACGTACACCTTTGACACGTTAAACTGCAAGAAAAAAAAAAAAAGTCCACACGCTCCACACCACACCAAAGTCGGCACAAGTAGCCTATGTACGGCCGGGATGTTGTCATGACAGGAAATCTTTGCTTCACAAATCCGCATTTTCCTCTTTCATAAATTCTCTAATATATGCACATAGCCCCTTCCACAGCTATGGTTGTTTACTTCAGTGAGGCGATTAAAAAACAATGTTTGGCGTATTTTAGCCGACAAAAATAAAAAGGAAAAAAAACGGCGAAGATGCTAAGCGTATTGTAGCTGCTGCAGTGGCGTTAACTTCGACGGAGTGCTATATTTACCCCTTGATGCCCAAATTTTGTCCTTGTTCAAGCAAGTGAAAATTCGGAAAATAATTAGCGATGAAACCATAAATCTGATGTGAGGAAAAAGAAAACTTCATTTACCGGCTCATATCGGTACGACGCAGAGAGCTATGGGAAGGATAGTGAATGAGAGAGGAGAGTGGGTCAGAGAACAAACGTGAGTAAATTGGACTCTGTCAAAATTAATAAGAAGAAATGGGCATGTGCAGGGCGCGCAATGCGTAGTCGCGAGATAAGCGGTGGATGTTATGAGCAACAGACTGCATTTCAAGGGAAGGCAAGCGTAACAGGGGATGGACGAAAGTCTGGTGTGTGGATTAAGTTGGGAAGTTTGGGGGAGAATCTGGTACAGAACAGGGATAATTGGATGGATATAGGAGAGGCCTTCCTCCTGTAGTCTTTTATTGTCGGCAAGTTACTGATCGATATTCGTTAGAAAAAGAAAGTTAAGATAAGAATTACGAAACAAAACAAAACAAAAAAAAAAGCTACGCATAGTCAGGCGTAGCTATGCGTAGCTAGGGCGCAGCATTACGCGAATCTTCTCGAGAAATATAATATATATCTTCGCATACTGCCCACCAAGGCAACGTATAAAGGTTATAACTAGAAAATAGAGTCGAGCTAAAAATTAAGAATGGGAGGAAAGAAAGATGGGATTTTGCATGTAGCGATAGTCTACGCGGTTAGAAGCTTGGATCTAAACTCGGCACGTGCTCTGAGGGGTGCACTTCTGGTGTATTTGCATTACTTTCTGTAACGGCACGCTTTTAGAGATTTTTGTTTTTGCTAGTATAATATAGGATTTACTTGCCGTGGAAAGCATTAGAACTCAAGTAAAACCAGTTCCTTTTCTTATGAGCGGAATTACATCCGGAGTAAGTTAGCGAAGTTAAGTTTTATTAGCTCACAAAATTATTTCGGAAGAACCAATTTTTTTGTATCGGTTGCTTTATTTCCATTTCCGAGTTCCGTTTCAAACGTCAGCTATTCTGATATCTTATGCGAGTGTCGGAAATTACGTATTAGAGCCGGACCTAATGAACCGTTTCAGAAAAAAAAAAAAAAAAAACTGCGGGCCGCTGTCGTCTTGTAAAGTTGCGAAATAAAGATACTTTGATTGATTGATTGATTGATTGATTGATTGATTGATTGATTGATTGATTGATTGATTGATTGATTGAAAGTCGAAGCGGTGCCCTTTAGTGCGTGCGATGCATGGCTGGTGCTACGTGTTGAGCTTCGTGTAGAGCAACTGCGGATGTTTATGCGTGCTACAGTCCCCATCTTACTTTCAGCTATCGCCGATGTGCTGATATGCAGATGCAGCGGTCAGAAAACAGCCGCCAGCAAATGCGAGCTCTCGCTTGGGCGCGCCCGCGTGCTAACTAACGGCTGCACATCGAGCGTCCTTTGGCTGTTCGGCTATGCATTCAGCCCACCGCGCTTTAAAAAACCCGGGCGATGAGTCCTACGCATCCTCGGCGGCACTCCGTGGATGACTATTCTGGCTACTCGTGCTGTGACGTGACGCACGCCCGGCAAAGCGGCTCGCTCTCTGTGCGTCAGTAGGAAGCTTGTTTTTCCCTACCGTTGTTTTGACGGGTCCTGGAGGTCTTCTTTCGTTCGGAGAGGATAAAGATGGAAGGGGTGGAGGAAAAAGCAGCACTGTACCGCGCTGCGAGTCCTCTTGCTGGCCAAAGGAGCGTGGCGGGTGTGTGCGTAAAGGGTTTTCGCTTTATGGCCGTTGCTGCTGCAGTGCAGCTGCCACTTCCGTTTACGGACCAAGGTCAACCGAGGCTTTCCTGTCCGTCTGCTGGCGGGGCCAGCCGTTGGGAGTCTTGGGCATTGTCTATGCTAACGCTTTTCAGAATCCGCTTCCTCAGGGCTGGAGTAAATTTCACGGCAATGATTTTGTACATCGACATGCGACCCTTTTCAAAGCCGCATTATTGCCATATCATGTACTAACAAGACTTCGAGTAAATTGAGAGCAGTGTGATAATGCACCAGCGGTGACCAGTCATACAGTAAGCGAGAGAGGCGCTAGCCAGTTTTAAAAACCCCTGCTTTTGCCTAAAGAAATGCCTCATTCTCCCGCTACTTTTGCAGCTTGGTGATCGTTTCGCTGGTGGGGGTGCTTTAGTATGGCGCGCAGCTATACCAAATTTTCGTGCCTCGAATATTTTTCTTTTTCGGTTTCTGTAATAACCATTTCAAAAAATATACCTAGGTGTTTGTTTAATTGTTTTAATTGTTTAATTGTGTAATTGTTTTAATAATGTATCGAATAAAGAAAGTGTGAGACTAGCCACAGTAAGCGCTGTCTTTCCATATGTTGAGCCTCTTCCCCGCGCTGTGTTTCTAGTGGAAAACCCATTTCGCAAGAGCTCGCAAAACTTGGCCATCTTCAGCACGTACCGGTTGGATGTGGATGAATGACAGCCCGTGAGAACGCGCTATACGTGCGTCCGAAGACAAGACTGTGATGGCACTGTGCCACGAGAAAAGTAAACATGTCGCGAAAGCCACTTCTGGTCGCTCACCGCCTCTTCTGAAACAAGTGGCCTTGGGTAAAATTTGTTCAAAACGTTTGTCATGCGAAACATTCTGAAAGCGAAATGCTGCAGCTTCAGTTCTCCAACATAGCTCCTGCGCAAATCGGTTGTTATGAAGTAAACAAAGGTGTATTTTTGTTTTTTGGTTTTAACAGCAAAAAAATGCCCTGTCTCTCTTTTTTCATTGGCTACGAATGAAAATAAGCGCAAACTCATGACCAATGGTTGTATAAATAATCTGCTTCAAAACTAGCTTTTGACAATACCATGCAGGCCTGCGTGCACACCACTGTTAGCTTGACTGGTGTGTCGAGTGAGTCTCTTCCGCTTTTCGCCATGCTGGCGTCGAATTCGTGATCACGTTCTTTTTCTTTTTTTTTTTTCCTGCAAAGCGTGGAATAGAAGCTAATCTTAATGCAGGCGTATCTGTGAAACAGTGTGTACTACAATACACTTGCACCAGTTCCGTAAGGGCTATTAATCACACCAGAGGTAGTCAAAAATATTTTGTTGACGTTTCATGATAAGCGTCAGTTGCAAGTGCAATTGACTTCTTTCAATCGTAAACGTTTAGAAAAAAAAAAAAAATGACTCGGAAAGCTCAATAGAGCTGAAGTGAGCTTCGCCGCAATGCAGCTGTGCGGGAGTATTTTTGGAACCTAATCGAGCCAGTGAACGTTTTTCAGAAGTACGTTGCACAAATCAAGCCGGGAGAATCGAGATAAACCTTGTTGTGTTTCGAAACCGTGCCAAGTGTAAGGGTATTCGTGCAGTTCTTCATTAAAGTCGTGGCGCGCTTGAATTACGCAAGGACCGCCTCTAAGCAGCGGCTGTTGGCAATATTGGGCAAATGTCCAAGATTGCCGGCGGTGAAATGGGAGAAGCTAATTGAATGAGACACTCGAGGCATTACCAAAGCACGGCCTTGTATTTATCTGAGCGTGTTGCGCTGGAAGGAGTGCAAAAGAAGCTGGAGGGCCGTATGAAGTCGAGCATTACATTTATGCTTTCTACGTTATATGTCATTCGAACGTCCAGTAAATGAAGGAACAGTAGTGTAGCGGAGTAAAGGAGTACGTTATTGGATTTAACGGATTGCAAGCAGTCGTTCCGTCGATGCTAAACAAGCTCGCGTCTGTCTTGCGGTGATTTAACAGCAGCGCATTGGTTGCTTATAGCCATTTCACTAGTTCGGTTACGTCGTAATGGAATGCGCCAAATGCCCTTGGCCGTTTTTCGTCGCGCTTCCACGATTTGAAAATAGCCTTCGCTTGACGCGTGCCCTCCTCTCTTGCTACTGAAGCATCGTTATCGGCAGACAGCTACTGAAATAAATACACGTCTGATCCGGTAAAGGTTAAATATGCTGTTTTCTATTAACAGCTGGTGCCCAAATTACGCATCAAACGTTTCAACGTTTTCCTTGGATATGAAAAAGTGTTTCCTACTCCAAATACGGCGCCTTCAAAAGCTTATCGTTGCTTCGACGCGAGGTATACGAAATGTTCCTTCCTCTGTACGTCTGAGGACAATGTCGCACCTTCTACACAGCAAGGTTTTCTAGTATATACAGTGAATTCTACGAAAACGTCGTGTCATCTGAGCAGTTTTACGTCCACCTCGTAATGTAGCACTGCTAGCCTGGCGCATGATGCCTCGACGCTTGGACTAGCATCCAAAAACAGCTGTGCTCACAGTGCCGCCTCCCATAATCCTGGCAGTCAAAGCGCGAGCAAAAGCGCACGCCCCTAGCCGTGAACTGGGCTTGTCCACGGGGAGGCCGTGCGACGGGGACCACGTGCGGTGGGACAAAGGGCCCCACGCCCTGAAAAGCCACTCTGTGGCCGCGAAAGAGTTCCCGACACCTCCGGCGCTTTCTATCGGGGCGGATCATCTCCCGCCAACAGCGTTTTACCGATTCATGCCGCCTTCTCGCCGGGTGTTCCCGGAACCGCGGGCTCGGGCTTTACGAGACACGAGTCTGCCCACCTGCGCGCCGCGGCGGCTCTGGCGTTTTGGCTTTTCTCTCAGCTTCCATAGAATGTCCTGGCCTGACTTTACGGCCCCCTGTCTGCCTTCCAGGAACTCAATCGGCACCCCAAAAGGAAAGCGGGGCTTCGCACGCGGGACGACAGGCGTGACAGCAATCAGCCGGAGTGTGCTTCCGCGGTGTAGGGCTGCGCGGTCGACACGCAATGCAAGCGGCGCTAAACGGGTGTCTGATGGTGCATACGGGCAGCTTTTCTTCTAAGGACACTGCGTTACTTTGTGTACTTGTTGGGAAATGGCTGCAAAGGCGAACCCAGCGTCCTATAAGATGTAGTAGAACTACTGCCAGTCTTTCTGTCCGTGATCCCTAATGGCCACAACCCGAGCAGTGTTGTTCAATGGAGCCACGTGCTGTCCACTCTGTGTTTTGTCCTTGTCTTCAAAGCGCGGTATTTCCATGATGATGAAAGGGCCACAACCCGAGCAGTGTTGTTCAATGGAGCCACGTGCTGTCCACTCTGTGTTTTGTCCTTGTCTCCAAAGCGCGGTATTTCCATGATGATGAACCAATTCGCCCGAACACCCACCCTGTTCAATGGAGCTCTCCACCGCCCCAGCTTCCGGAGCAAGTTTCGACGTCCATCATAAAAGCTTAGGCACACTGGAAGGAAAAACTTCGCATTTCATGCTTAGGGAGATTAGTTATTGAAGATTAAAGCGAATCGAAGAAAGTCTCTATATCTTTTTGCGCACTTAGTTCGAGTCATGAACACCACGAGCCAATGCGCCCACACAGAGTTGAGGTTGATCGAATAAAATTCAACAGGATAGTTAAGCGGGCAAGTTGGTGATACATCATCCAAAAAACAGCGCGAACAAACGGGGACGAAAAGAAGAAACCACAGGAACGAGCGCTGTTCAGCGCTTGTTCCTGTGGTTTCTTCCTTTCGTCCCCGTTTGTTCGCGCTGTTTTTTGGATGATGATCGAATAAAGTTGGAGGGTCTCTTAGATGTCTCTTAAAAGGAGAATGGCGAAAGCCTACCCTTCCTCTCCTATCATTTGCCTCTCATCGTTTGCCTCTTACCAGCGTTCGTTGCAGTGCTACATATTATGATTGGTTTACAGGAAAGGAAAGGCGCAGTATCTGTCACACTTTCTCCGTCAAGTGTGAGTTTGGACAGTACACCATCGCTCCTGTCGCGTAACGTTCCTTGGCGCGCGTTCAAGTGTGGGATTGCAGATGGCAGGAACGCTAAACAAGGACACATCTCGCGGAATATGACTGATCTCGCGCACAATTCTCGCGCACAACCCTCGCGCATGGAATTCCGTTCCATGAGCCTAGAAAAACTTTCGCCTTAATAATCGTAACAGCCTGCAAAACAATGGAGTAGCGTAAGCTTTTTCGAGCACCCTGTCGGTGGTGTTTTGTGCTGCAGATCACACAGCGCACTATCTCGACAATTTCTTAAAATGGCATCGAGTTGACCGTAATGGTTGACTAGCCGCGAGAAAAAAAAAATGAAGTCGGCGCATACCGAGGGATTTTTTTTTTTCTTTGTCGTTTATAGATTGGCATTTTAAATATTATGGGAGAAGCTTCTGTGAGGACCTCTGCATGTCGGTTGTATAGCATGACGGACATTATGTCCTTTATAGCTCTTAATGATTAGACGATCACTTATGAAAGTTAACTTTTTATCCTTGATCTTAAGGGCCAGTATTCTAATCCTGTAGGCTGTCAACATCAAAGCTGAGTCCCCTTTTAAAATTGGGTTTGTCGGCAATGTTGCTAGAAACATTCGATGTCAAAAATTATATAACTGAATGCTTCTTAAGTTGTCTTTCGCGCATTGCATTTTTTTTTTAATTGCGTCAAGTGCGTTTTATTTGCATCAAATACAGATGCTGTTTGTGTATTTGATGACGTAGAAAAATTTAATTTTGGCGACAATACCAAATGCAGCGACTCAATTTTATAACTGTGCAATGTGTGAAAGCTAATTCAACGAAATTTCTGACGCGTTTTGTTTTTTGTTTTTTCGATTTTTCAAGCCACAGTGCCGATTGAGAATTTTTATATGAAACTCACATTTGATTTTGATTGCTTACAATTCTCCACCATAATATTGCCCCTTAAAAAGTTGAATACTTAATTTGGGTTTATTAATCATGTAATCATTAAGCTATAGGTACATGATGTTCGTCTTGCTCTACGATCAACTTGTACAGACTGCGCCGAGATATCCCTCCATAGTCTTTAAAATACGAATCTGTAAATAATTTGAAGATCAACCGGAATATCCTGCTTGTCACGGATTTAGCTTCAATGGGATCGTTGGCTATGAATTCTCAGTGTTTAACCTTTCCATAGGGTCTAGCTCCAGCCCTGAATGTGGACCACTGAGCCCCGTGGCTGCTTCCAAGAGCCATGAAAGTACGTTTAGCGAGAAGGCAACAGTTTTGTTCACAGCCGTCTTCTAGGTCACGGCCCGTGCGACTCGAGGCGAATTTTTGGTGAGCCTTGAGAATCGTCGGACGAATACTAAGCCGTCAACCTTTTGCTCCGTCATCAGTTTAGGCTACGTTTACTGAAAAAAATCTATTGTGGGCTCTGCGACCGTAATGTTGTTTAGGCAAAGGGCGGAGGGAGTTGGTGCGAGAGGAAGAGGCAAAGGGAGAGGAGAGGCTTTGCATAGTAGCGAGAGGTAACAGTGGTCGAATAGGAGCGAGCGAACGAGTGTGGGAGGGAAACAGAATTCTGAGAAAGTGCGAAGCAACAGCTCCTCTGGGCGAGTTGCAACATCGGAAAGGTGTGATTAAAAAGCGAACGTTATAAGTGAATTTGAAAAGGAAGAAGATTAAAATCATACCGCTGGCGCAGACACACAACGTTGTATGATCGTCCTCAACTTTTGTTCCTTCCATGCCAATTTATTAGCTTATACGACCAGTATTTGTTGGCGCCAGCTTGTTTCTGTTCGACAGCTCCGTTGAACGTAGTAGTAACATTTGTCAGCAAAAATGGTGCCTGTCAAACAGGTCGCACAAGCGAGAAAACTGCGCTCCCGGCCAAAGTAGTTCAAAGCTCCAGGCGGTGCTAATGAAACGTGGAGTAAATTTATTCTCTCTTGTCGGAAATCATGGTCCCATTCATAGTTATCGGATTGTTTTACAGTTGGCCTTTCTGCAACTGGCGAAAACATTTTCCTGGTTGTATTTTAAACGATCCTCTCTAATCATCATACCCTCTCGCTGTTTGTCGGCTACGACTTCGATACCAGAAGCGGCTATTAAGGCAGCTTCGTAGTTGTCAGTACTGACGTCACAGGGTACCGAGGTTAAAACGGCGAGGTAATGAATTAAAAAGATAATTGGCACTAAATACGGCCCCTGGTATTCAATTCCGCTCACGACACGAGAGCAGCTGCCTAGAAAGGCGACTAGGAGATTGCAGTGGCTCAAGTTCGGCAAGCGCCGTCGAGAACTTGAGGCTTATCTTGATTGCCCGGGTTGGAAGTATGCTTTAAGTTCAAAACAAGCGACAATATATCAAACAGGCCAATGTCAGCGCTGCAAATGAACGGTTGAGATGGCGTCAACAGCACAAAGTTAGCCTTCTGAGGAAATGAGAGAGGGTGTGCTTTCACCCGAAGAAGAGCAGCTTGTTAATATTACAAGGGCATTAGCCTTCTAATCTCGTAATCAGAGAGCCACCGCTTATCTTTCACCCTAGCGTAAGGTTTCTTTCGCAATCAGAGCGCGTAAGCGCCACTTAGCTTAGCCGTGCGAAGGAGCTAGGACACGTACACAGGCCCAAAGAGTGCCTAATGTGGTTTTTTGCCAGACTTGCTATCATTAATTTTATTTTTTTTTTTTGCTAAAGCCCTGCGTCTTCCACTTTAAATCCTGCTTGCATGCTCTTTGTGCGCACTTAACATTTTACGTGCAGTTTGGCAAAATGTCCTGTTTGGCTTTAGTGCTTCATTGGACATTCCCAAGAAATAATAATGACCGAAAAAAAAGGGCTCAAAATGCTTACCTGTAACATCTATGGTCCTCCGGTTCTCATCAATCGCGCTAGGAAACGTGTCTTTTAACGCTTCTTTTATTGTTTCGCCAGTTATTTCGAAGCGTCACATCACCCTTTTCAGAGCAGACCAGCAATGTAAGGATTCTCGCGAACGTGTAGCGCATATGCATCACGATTAACAGCGCTTCCCATCCGTACCGCTCTGTACGCAGGCACGTGCCGCCGCTACTAGCGGCAACTATAAAATCCCTAGATCAGTTTTTTTTTTTTTTTTTAAGAAATCTAGGGACTTTAGCTGCCACTAAAGAGGCTTCCACTTGAAAGTCCAGCTTCTTCTTGCGAGAGGCGCAAAAAAATGCGTGAAGCCCCTATAGTGCTACCTGATTGTGCACTATCACAAATGTGCATGAGAGGAACCCGACGTGATAAACTTTGGGGCTTTCAGAAGCAGGCTTTCAATGCGAACTTAAAGGGGTCGTTTTGCAATTTGTAGTCGTTTTGTCTTTAGATGTCGATCCAAACGGTGGCAGAAAAGCGTCCAGGATCAACACATTCTGATCAGTATAATCTTTCAAACGTGACTCCCCTTTAAAAGGCGGCGGCAGCGGAACAAAACCGGTCACATAACTGCCTTTACCTGCCGAACTATACGCAGTTGACTACTGAATTTGGGCTGAAGCTGATAAGCTTGTTTAGGGCAGCGTAGACGCATCCCTGTGGACTAAGTTCTGAAGGAGGTTGCCGACAAGATCGCTGTCATCAGTATGCCAGGGACGTAACAGGGGTCTTCCGAAGTAACCTGAATAACTTACTTCGCCGATGACAAAGATTTGTGACTTAGGTACGGTTGTGAAGCACTTTTTGGGCTGTCTGGAGACCAAAGCTTTTTGCCATGCTCGCACTGTGAATCTGAGTCACTAAGGGCGCCATGCCTTTAGAATGTCTAGTCGGTCGGTGCAAGGTGTGTTTTTGTACTATGTGACTCTTTCTTCGTGCACTGAATAAAATCGTTTATTAAAGCAAGAAAAAGCAAATACACTTTCACCTCGGAACGAAGCTTTTGTACTCGCGCTGAAGTTCTTTGTCGGCTGGCGCGTGCTTCAAGCGACGAAAAACCCTTGACATTCTCCCGATGGAAGTCAGTGGGCACGCAACTGCTTTCTGTTGTTGCAGATTTGGAGTTACGCACTATTAATTAGAAGCTGACGTGTGTGTTCTTACTGATGCAAATTCTTTGTTTACAGTACCGGGGCTTTCACTGAACCTTCGAGACTGACTTGGCATCAAGAAGTTTATCAGTGCGCACTTTTGCTGAAAGATCGGGACTTTTAATAGAGACAACAAACAGTTACAGCGTGTTACTATAATGTACTTAGGACAGTTTTATTACTAAATCGGTTGAATTAGTTTAGGGGAGATGCTGCACATTCTCTCGATAAAGGCTGCGCTTCCATAATATTCAAAGGGTCTATTTGCGCTGGAACCAATTAAGCGCGTAGGTTCGGCATATATGCCTGCTAGCCGTTTGTACTGATGGCTACTATTATCACGCCCTTGTTAGAAAATTTTCAGAAATAGCGCGCAGTTTAGACAGCGGCGCATTTGCCTTGTACTATTTTCCTACTAACCGTCGTTGGCTGTTTCGCTTCCCTGCAGCGCTCATTGAGGGTGCATACGCGAAGAGGGGGTGGCATCAGTTGCCACATGACGCAGTGTTGCAGCCGTGCAACTAACCGGGTCAGCGGTGGCGATACACTCCTTCGCAAATGTGCTGCGCGCGTTCTTCACCTCTTTTCCGCGAAGATTTCGCCGCGATATTCCGCTCGACCGAGCGCGCTTGCGCCATATCGCGCTCCTGGGTGGCTTCACTGATTCCCCGCGGGATGCGGCACTTCCGAGAGCCGCAGCCGCTGAAAGAAAACCACAAGTGCTCGAGGACAAGCTCGCGAACATGGTGATCAAAAAGCCGCCGGGGGCACTTGACGCCGCCCACGTCGTTAAAATAACGCAAAACACTCGAAATGCCCACGCAGACAATGCTCCTTATCGGACGATCCGCGCGCACGAACGACCTGAGCTGTCATGGGAGCATTGTTCTGGAAAAGCGGCGCCTTTTGTATTTTTGCTCTGTTTTGTGACTATTTCTCGGCGACCCGGCTCTGTAAACAGTCGTGGTGGCCAGTTCCCAGAGTAGACATGCGTACCGCGGGCCTTTAAGCGGCGCGGCCTAATTTTTGAGGGAGGCTTTCCATTGTGCCCGCCAGCATGAGCACTTGCCGTGTGTGTGTGCGCGTGTGCGTGTGTGTGCGTGCGCGTGCGCACTGTACCTCGCATACGTATTATACATTTAACCTGTTATTAACTGCACTAAATACCAGCGAATGGGGCAAAAGTAAGCCTATGCGCGCTTGGATTACGGGTAAGGCACCAAACATTACTTACGTCGTCTGTGGTGCCGGCAGACTGAGTACCGAAGTTTTGGCCCTCTTTCAAGTTTTTAGATGCTCTGGCCTCGCGAAGCGCAGCTCTTATTAATTCTTTAATGAAAATACGTATTTTCTGAGTGGCTCAAATCTCCCGCTTTATCGAACCTCCGTCTCAAAACCAATTTATGTACCGGATGAATACCTACTTTTCGTGTCTTCCACATTGCACTCACCGTCGCGTTTAAAACTAGTGTCAGCGGGCGTAAAGTACAAGATGACGTAAGGACGCTTATCTTTTTTGTGTGTGCCTATATATAGGCTTCGTTGCTGCCTGAGTTCGTTGCTACTTGTATGCTGCTCTTATTTTGTGTCATTGTCATTTTTGTTTTTGTTTTTCGCTGGCATAGGACATCACCTGAGTTTCCCGTTGTCGCCTCCCGTTACTGTGTTTCATTTTTTATTCAATTTTTATTCTCTCTAATACAGCAGAAACTGATGCTTAAATTCCCGTACCATACATTTTTGGCGCCTTCCAACTTTATTCTTCTTGATATTTGTTTTCAAACAATAAAGTTGTTACTCATGAAACGGCATTTTCATTAATCATCGCGCGCTGAAAAAGCTAAAAAGTGAGTCTGTCCGACCACTTTGTTCAGTGTCGACTGCTCTATGTAGAAAAGTCACGATGTAAACTTATACTACATCCGCCGGAAGCCAGAATTCCACACTGCATTCCATGGTGGATGAGGAATATTTCGCGAACGTACCTGGCCCGCGACCAAAGTGGATGGCCCAGGGTTGCGCTTACGGGCCACTCTTGGAGGGAGGATTCTCTATAAAAATTTTTGCTTAAGCGGGTGATAGACTCCTCCTTCGCATATGAATCGACCCCTTGACAAGCACCTAGTTTTTTTTTTTTTTTTTTTTTTTTTCTGCAGTGAGGCAGTCGTGCTTGGTTTTGTGGTTCTTCTAAGTTCTTGTCATTTATACGACACCATCATGAGCTCCATTTTGTGAACGGCTTTTTTGAAGGAAGTAAATAATTTTGGCCGCAGTAAATCATTCTCGATTATCTGTAAATAAATAACTAATTTTACTTCTCTCGTCATGCTTGCATTAATCCACAGTGTGTGACGAATATGATGGTAGGCGGGTTCACTGTGATATAATTATACCGTTTTTGGGGAATGCTAATAAACCATTTCTGTCGCTATCCGGCCATTGACGCCAGTATCGGGCCGTGTATTAGCCACTCGCTCAATGCTGTTTTTTCTCCCGCAGGAAGTGTCACGCCGAATGTGCACCGCTGAGGAAGACGCGGACTCTTCAGATGACGATACCGAGGACCGCAAGTGCACGACCCCGGAAGACACTGGCGGCAGCGACGTTCCACGTGAACCCGCAGCCGCTGATGAAGGCCAGGCGCTTGTTCCGCTGGTGGCCGCCAAGACCAAGGCGGTGACCAGGAGTCCGAGCTGCCGCTGTCCGCGCTCAGAAGTACCCTTCTCCGCGTTGAGGCTGGTTCAGTCTGCGGGCCTGGCGAACGACGAGGTTCCCTGCATCTGCTGCACCGACGACGCGGACTCCCTGAGCGACCAGCAGTCTTCCCTGTACAGTGAGGACTCCGTATCCGTTCAAACCCAGGTCGAATCCTCGCTGACGACCAGCGCGTCGGCGGGGCCTGTCACGAGGACTGTCCACGTGACAACTACGATCTCCAGCGTGTCTCCCGTGGAACCATTCCGCGATGGTTACTCGAGAAGGTGCTTAAATTCTATGACAACTGTTTGTGTTCCTCTTCTCGTCGACCGCTTCACCTGGCAGTCTGGTCGCGTTCCGCACGCCATCGTTCGCCAGCCCAGCATCCGCCGAAGAAGTGGGCCATCCGTGGCTAAAGCCAACCTGTCGTCCCAGTGCCTCGCACGCGGCAGCGCTAGAGCGGAGCCCGACTTTGTGGCTGACGGACTTAAAGAAGACGCGATTGCATGCGCGAACAATTCGCAACGCTTTCGTGACGAGTCTGCAGTCACTGTGAAGGAGCTTGCTGCTTCGCTCAAACACTTCGAAAAGGACGAGCCCATACGTTTCTTCTTTACTGCGCCTTCACCGACTGCCGAGCATTCCGCTGGTTTCGGTGCCACTCATGGACTGGCGAAGCAGGGACAGTGCGAGACCCGACCCCCATCCCTGACTGAAAAATTCTGGAGGTGCCACAAAAGTGACGGCGCTGAAGCGGCACGTGCCAAGAGCGACGGTCCCGTGTCAAAAGTGCCTGAGAGACCAACAGACCTTCCGTCCAAAAAGGCAAGAGCACGTTTGGTTATGCGAATTAAGCTTTGCGTCGTCCATGAGGGCTTTGAGTATTGCGCGTTCGTATTACAAGTTGGTTTCTTCGTTCAAGGTCCTGTGCTTGTTTCCATTGCAGCAGACAAATTCACACCCACCCCGTTACTCTCCGCGCAGTTCTGCACAGTTCTCAGTAAACATTTAATTAACATGTTATGCGAGCACTAACACGTAGACTGTGATCGCACAAGAGAAACGAAAACGCACTCCTGCAGTTGATATTCCGCCTTCCCCTACGCGCCCTAACTGAGCACAAGTGCCTCTTCATCTATCTGCACCGGAAAGAGCACGCGAACTTTAGCCTACCGAACATATTCTGCCTCGCAGTTTTATTATAGGAAAACACATAGTAGAAGAGCAAATATTACGTTTAAAGTGTTCCATGCAGGTGCTTACGTGTGTACTAGGCAGTACGGGGGAGTATTTCATGTTTGCTGCTAACGTGCTTCTCTTCGACAGTGCAGAAAAGCTGTTCTATATCTAGATGCGATCTTTTTTCTTTTTTTTTTTTCGAACAATTAGCCTTCTCTCTTTCCTGAATAGTTAAGAGGCGTAAGTACATTTTCTTAGCCGCTTTAATTGAGAATAATGAAGTCTGCAAATATATCATGCAATTTTTCGGACAAGGTGTCTCACAGCCGGTGGTCAAGCAAGCCAGAATCGCGGAGCGCTCGGCCATGTCCTACGGCAGCTCTCTGTGCCCAGTATTCCGTCGCAGAGGCTCCGTAACAACGTCGCAGAGGCTCCGTAACAACGTCGCAGAGGCTCCGCAAGCCAGAATCGCGGAGCGCTCGGCCATGTCCTACGGCAGCTCTCTGTGCCCAGTATTCCGTCGCAGAGGCTCCGTAACAACGTCTGCCTTACGTCGCTTCTTGATTTCTCCACGTGATCTTGGGCAGTATTGAGAGCGCGTCTCGACGCAGCGACTGAGCCCTGCTTGAACTGAGCCGCAAATGCACGTGCGACACTGAGAAAAGTGGCAGATCTGTAAGACGGAAAACTGAGATTGCCGTGTGCCCTTGAGACGGACTCGTCGTCTCTAAGACACTATCTTCTCGGGGCAGCTGAGTGTCCTGGTACGGCGGCACGCTTTGAGGTCGCATCATGCGTCAGCACCGGCGCCTTACATTTGAATGATCCGGCAGGCAAGTGTATTCTCGCACAGTGGGGAAGATATAAAGGCGAGCGGGACGGGTCCCCCACCTTACCCATGTGTGCGTTCAGAAATGTTTCGAGTCTGAAACTTTAAAGTATGCACTGCATCGAGAGGACTCCTTCCTTGCCCGTGAGGTGCCTACTGACACGCCTCTCCTTGTTTGCATGTTTTATGATAAGCAATTTTGATGTTATCTGTCCATGGCAGTCCGGACGCTTTAATCGTCACCTTTAGACGTTGTGTCCGAAGTAATGAAAAATCATTAGAAGGAGCAAGAAAGTAAAACTTGGAAGGTCTCTAGGATCGAAGAACCGAAATGTTTATGAAAAAAATTGCGAAAGACGAATAAACACTTCATGCTCGTAGTTCGCTTCGAACAGAAACAAAGTGGAGTGGAAACATTTTCTTTTGATTTTTTTTCTCATGAAAAGGAAATAGGCAAAAATGGGTAATCGCTTGCTCAGGACATTTGGATACACACGTTGTGAGCACAGTACGCAGAAGGAGAGACAGCGAAATCTAATCAGACGGGAGAAGAGCGCATGACGAAAACTTATATGCCTGCTGATAAGCGAGTGTTGTTGAACCTTCGGTTGCAGGTACACTGAAAATGGCACTCTGCAGGTTTTGAAGCGAAAAATTCGTTACACTAGGTAGAGCCGGTCTTCGCGTGGACTTCAATTTGACCTTCATTTGACCTTCAAAGAACAGGAGGACAAACTGTTGCTATGCGGTTCATGTGTCCGCAGAAAAATGTGGCGTATACTGTGCCTTTCCTTTCCTATAAACCAACACAAAATGCCAGCGTAGGCTATCCATTGACTTGCAAAGAACTACAGGATGAAGTTTGTCTGTAAATATACTGTGCCTTCTTTTCTCCAAAACATCCGAGCGCTTGAAATGTAACCCTGTGGACCACCTTGGTGTCGCACCACAAGGTCATGACCTTGACCCTTTCACCTTTTGCACATGGTGACATTTGACCTTTGGATGACCTTTGGCCTTTCAGACTTTGAGCTGAGAGAGTGGAAGGGGGTGGATCACGTCATTAATCACGTGAGTGAAGTCACGTCGCGCCATCGCGTGATGGAAACAGCCATGACGCCGATCGATGGGTATAAGAACGAGGAGCAACCGCACCTTGACTCGCAGCCAGCCATGGACGCCAGTGGCGACGATGCTGCGCTTAGTGCGTCTTACCAATGCCACTTAAACCACGTTACGAAAGAGTTCTGCCAAACGTAACCATGCTGGGAAGCTTTCGCTGAATATCCTGCTTAACTATGCTAAACATCTGCTAATTTTTAAAAATAGTTACGCCTTAAAAAAAAGGGGGACGGGGGTCCAATTTCTTGATTACATGAGTTCACCGGCCTTGATTTAATAAATGCATCGGAGTCTCACGCATACGCTTGCTTTTCCATTCCGCACCTTTTATTCCTTGATGGGTGCGTTAGTTATGGCGAAAATGTTTCCTCACTCCTCCCGAGTCCTGTGAGCGGTTCGCGCCACGGCATATCGTTACTTCTGCAGCGTACAGTAACTCTACTCCAGTACAAGCCGTGCGCATGTGCCGATACGATTCTGTAATGCCAGTTTGTGCACTGTGCGCCTTGCCCACAAGAAAGCACAGTACTTGCGAGAGCCCGTATATATAGGAAAATCTAAGAAAATATATCGAAGCTGAACACAACGCACTGGCACGGAGGCAAATTATTGGGGTAGTGTCGGATACACACGGAGACAGTCAACAGCCACTGACACCAAAGAAAGCATAGGGCATTTTTCTAGTTAAATCAATGCTCAATAATCATGTAATCATACACAGTGGAATGACGGCAAGCTACCTTGTATGACTGCTACAGGCCTCAGTGTGCAGGAATGCATAAACTGATAGATTTAGTACCGGGTTCCGGTAAAAACGTGCCCTTAAAAAACGATCCTTTAAAAAACTGTCCCTTAAAAAAATGTCCCCGGAGAAAATGTTCCCGGAGAAAATGTTCCCGGAGAAAATGTCCCCGGAGAAAATGTCCCCGGAGAAAATGTCCCCGGAGAAAATGTCCCCGGAGAAAATGTCCCCGGAGAAAATGTCCCCGGAGAAAATGTCCCCGGAGAAAATGTCCCCGGAAAAAATGTCCCCGGAAAAAATGTCCCCGGAAAAAATGTCCCCGGAAAAAATGTCCCCGGAAAAAATGTCCCTTTTTGCTAAGTAGTAAAAAACGTCCCCAAACGGGTGAGGCCAATTGTATGGTACGTCAATTTTTCAACTGACCAGGGGCTCGGCTTATCAGGAATGAATTGCTTCGAAAGAGGGTGTTCGGCCTAGGCTAACATATATATGAAAAACGGCCGCCTTTACACGATGAATTAACAAGTGGGCGCTAACGATGTCGCGCCTGTTTGTTTATTTGACCTTGCATCTCATTTTTATGATTTTGGCTTGACCCTGATTTGATTTTTTTTTATCGGCCTGTTTTCTCGTTCCACACGCTAAAGCTCTTCATTTTGCTATAAAGACGTAGGCTGTGATTCGACATGGCTAGCTGCAATGATGTATGCTCATGTGCGGCGTTGACAACAACAAAAAAATGTGATGGTAGCGGAAAAGAGGGACCAAGGGTAAGTGCGTATCTGTATCATTCTGCGCTTCAACAATGTCACTGATTGAAGTGTCGACTTGTAGTAGGAGTGTGCTCTTTCATGGCTTGGCCTGCACTGCATGATCGTGGCATGATCTGGCACTCCGACACCGGCTTCGGCGGCGGATGCTGGGAATGGTGCTTCAGAGTGTCCATCATAATTTCCCTATCACCACTGGCAATGCAGACCATGGCCATCGGAACAGTGGTTGACCTTCGTCAGCGAAATATCTGCGAGGGTGTTTCAGTAGCGCTTTCTCTTGTTAGCGGCTGCTCAAGGCTACTGATCACACATCAAGAAGACCCACAACCTATAGAATGTTTACATCTATTATCAAAGTCAACACAGAATGCAATAAACTGTTCTTCTTTTTTTTTTTTTTTGCCAAGTGAGTTTTGGAAGGTTATATACTCCAGACAAAATTTCGCCTTGGGGACATTTTCTCCTGAGCCGCTTCCTCAGGGGCCTTTTCTTCCGGGGACCTTTTTTCCGGGGCTGAATCTTCCGGAGACGTGTGTTTCCCGGGGACGTTTTTACCTACGCCCGTTTAGTACCAGAAGTATGTTTACTATGTCGTTAATATTGCCAAAATCGACTGGTTTTTCAGCAGCTAAAAACGTGCGCATGCTCGAGTACATACAATGAAAAAAGAGCCACTCCATGGCCTGCTGATGGGTCAGTAAGTCCATTGGAATTTTAGGTTCTTTCTCCGAGAGATGCAAGCCCTTGCAGTTATGGGACTCAGGCCTCTAACGTACCTTTCGCATATCTGACAGCAGACAAACTGACTCCTTCGGCTGGTACTTTGGAAGATTGGCTTTGGTTAGTAATGTGAAACTGACAATCTTCTGCGAGGTGAAAATGCTAACACTGGCAGCACACACTGTATCGCGCTTCATGCGCAGGGCATTATAAGGTTAAATATTACTGTAAAACACTAACAGAATTCGGCCATAAGGATAGAATAGGACAAATTTAATAAATCAACGGTTGAAATTTTCTTATCATTTTAAGCCTAGAGCATTTGTAGCAGTTTTAGGCAGGCTATGTGATTTACCTATGGTGGGAAACCGCTAACGATGCATGCTTCTTTTGTAATTCGTGCTCGCCACGACCACTTCGAGTCAGCCGTTCTGCGAAGTCCTGTGACTGCGCTTTAAGGTCCCCTGCGCCTTAAAGCGAGAGGCGTGGCGCGCTCATCCGGACGTAAATGCCTGCGTTGCGAACTCGTGCGGACAGCTGGCCCTGTTCTTTCCCTCGTGCGAAAGGGCGCCTATATACACTTTCGGCACCTCCTTTATTGGTGTTTTTTTTTTTTTATCCCCTATTATTCTGTTGCCGTTCGGTGGAATTACGTTTCAGATGTTTCACGTGCTTTTTCGGAGTGGCACGACCTCGGCTCGTTTGCTCGGCCGGCGAAGGCAAGCGGGAAGCACCACGCGCCACCCGCCCGCCCGCGCAAGTTTGGCAAACAGCCTCACGTGCGGTACTGACATAAACTTTCGCCTTCCACCACGGCGGCCGTGCAGGAGAGCGCACGTGTTTGAGCAGTCAGTCGCCCTCGGCCTGGCGCGCGAGGCTCGAACGCCGCGGCGCTCCGTGGCCAGTGACCCGTTCCTCCGCGTCTTCCGCTCTAATCTCTGTGCACACTCGCGTGCACACACGCACATCCTAAATTGAAGGGGAGCCCGCAGCATTCCAGTGTACCTGTTTGCCTTCCTTTCCTCGACGCCGTTTCCACCGGTGGGCGCTCCGCAAGAAAGCGCGCCTTGCCGCGCCAATGGGCTGCGGCCACGCCGCTCTTGGGGTCATGTCCGGATCGTGCCCCGACGGCGCAGGAGGTCTTCGTGCGCTGCTACTTGTCAGCCCGTTTAAATTTAATCTCGGGTCGCCATCTCCGCGCTGTTCAGACTCCGTGTCTTCATCTGCGCCTCTTCGTCGCCCGTGCCGCTGCCTTCTTTTCTTAGTTTTCATCTTGCATTGCATTTGAGAACTTGATCTGCTCTCCACCCTCCCCCCTCTCCCACTCTTCCTGTACACGCACACTTCTTTAGCACTAACGGCAGAAGAGAGATGCGCGACAGATTTTTGGGTATAGGGGTCTTGCCATTTCTTTTCCGATACCCGTTACATTTCGAAATCAGGTATGTAGGCTACTAGAAGCCCCCTCTGCATCCCGAGTTGTATATATTTAAGGAGCAAAGCCAGCCCATAATTCAAGGCCGTAACCTTTTGCTTCTTTGACTGTTCCACATGTTTTTTCCAGATAACAGGAAGTTTAGCGGCGACATACTTTGTGTAACAATGTACCGATAGAACTGGGGCGTTTCTAAAGCCAGTGTATATTCCTCAGTATGTGATTTTTCTCCTGGATTTGTAGTCTAGTAGGCATATTAATTTGATTCTCAGCGTTTTCATTTCCTTGTTTGCTCAACACTTCTTCGCGTAGACGCGCGTGCACTCTCCTGCGGCGTCAGTTTTATCCTCTGTTCGACTGCAGCCACTCTTAGGTTTCTGGACGCCAAAAAGAACTGTATCGTTGCATTATTTACTAGCTAGGATAAATTAATGATATTTTTGTCCGATTTCACGAAGGATTTGGTGTATAAGTGTGCAAAAACGCGAAGCACCTGCATTACCTATCCTCTAGGTCATAGATCCGATGGGTCCTATGTAGGTCTTATAAGTTCGTATCATGTATGGTCAAGTAACAATATTCAGAAGTCGAGTTCGATCATTAAAATGCTTTCTACACGAGTATTTACGCACTCCACGTTTCCCTGTAATTTCAGAATTTAGGTGCACCCTATTGCGCTGAAAGGTGTCCGTGAATGTTTGCAGATAATTTGCGTTTTTCTTTACCTCTGGCGTAAACGTTGTTTAGACGTTTCGAGCGTATTTGTGGGCGTTAGAAACACGTCCAGCAAAATTAATTTTGCCACGAGCAAGTCAAGTATCCGCCCATAACCGTTGTGTCAAAGACGCATAGTTTACATTCGCAGCGTCTGAAATTCTCGCGTGTTCCAAAACTCCTTCCGAAGGTGACCACATATAGAGGCCAGGTGACGTTCCAGATTTATTTCCCATGCCGTTCAAGCAATCGATGGACACAATGAACAATCGCGGAAAACGCGAGATAACACGGTTAATATGAGAGCTTTTCTCATTGTTTCCCTTTCCATCTGTTGATGTCATCCTCCAAGGCCTGCAATGAGCATGAACAGAACATATACCCAGATATCTTGAACGTTTTCTTGAAAAGATTTTTCTAACATAATTTTATCCCATAGTGTATAACTTCACGACAGGCTTCTAGTTTGTTTCTGTTATCTTACAAATACTCGTCCCATTGGTTCTCCAACGGTCTCACCTTTATGAGTTCAAGGCAAACTTGAGAAGCATAGTTTATCTACACATCGCAAGCTTAAACCCTTTCTATAGATGTGCTTATAAAGGTATCTAACAGTATCCCACTGTTGCCTCGCAATTATTTTTATCCTAGACTTGAGCTAGATGACAGGGTTCTTTCCACAAAATGAAGGCCTACCCTTGGTTTAATGCCACGTACCAAGAGTGCCGGCCGGTTTTGCGCCCAACAGATGGGCTAGAAGACACTGCGCTATAGTCGCGAATCTTTCATATAGACTGTAGAACAAATTGTTTTGTTACCGTAATTATGTGTAGCGTGGACAAGCCCGATTCGTTTACTTAAAACCGTTGTCCAAGCGTGACCACGTCTCAGGTTCCGCGTCGAATGTACTCAGACCCTGCCCGAGGAAGCGGAGCCGGGCCGGCAAACTTGGCCCGCTTCCAGCGATCGATTGGGAAGGACTGATCGAAGCTCCGCACACTGCTCCGTTCGTCTTCTCCAATCTGTCTCTCGGCCAAGGAAAGATGGCACCTTCTTGCCCTGCGAAGCCTGCCGTTGTTTGCCAGTTATCGATTCAGTGTCGCAAGGTCTACGTGCTGTTCTGCCGCCGGCAGCCTCCCGGCTTTTCTTTTCCTCGCGCGCGAGCCATGCTTCCGCGACGAATGTGCTCGGGGTAGCGAAATCGAATGCTCGCCTCGGCACCCCCGCAGTTGTGCCGTTTATTCTTGCTTTCCTAACGCATTGGGCCGCCTTGGGATTCTTTTGTACGAGCCACGACGTTTGTTTTACTATCCAAAGCCGGGTGCAGCTCTTCCGAGGAATTTTGCGCTTGAAGCAGATTTTGGAATGTTATATAAAGTAGGTGCTTCGGCATTTATAAGTTTGTAGTTATTTTTTCTTTTTCGCCGTTGTTTGTTTATGTTCAAGGAGAGAGATCCCTTTCTGTGAAAATGCTTTAGCATTCGATCGGCTCTAAGGAATATATCGACCGCATTATAGCAGCATCACTGAACGTTGCCTTGTGCTACGGCGCCGCTCACATATACGTTACTAATGCGTAAGCATTAAGCCACTTTGAGGAGTTTGTCACCAGAACTTTGTTGGCTGGATTGCGTCGAATTGAGGGGCGATAGGAAAAAGCGAATGGTTGTAGTCGATAGTTGGACAAAATGTCACCAGGAGAAAATTTTTGTACATGTGGAGCCATTAGGTAATTAATTAGAGCCAGTTAAGTCAATGGGACATCAAATTTGCCAACTGCAGTAATGGCGACATCCAAAGTGATCACGTGATGCCTCACTTCTGGTCAAGTGGCACCTTACTACCAGGCACATCACCTATGAGGACGTCGGAATAGTGACTTAGTTATGTCGACGTCAGGATATGACGCCATTATGTGACGTCAGTGCGTGACGGCGTAAAACCGGAAATTGACGCGTTGCGACATGAATGAGCCGAAAAAACCGCTAGTGGATATGTTTCGACATGATTGAGCAAAAAAAAAAGAAAAAAACAAACAAAAAGGAAGTAGACGTGTTTTGACATGAATGAGCCGAATAAACGAGTGAATGTGATCAGAATTGTGTAAAGTGTCGTTTAACCGAGGACAAAAGAAAAAAAAAGTTCTGAGAGCACTGCAGAATCCGCTATGGAGAAAGGCTAGTGCCTGGGCATTGCTGCTACACACGGTGCATCGCGCGCCCCTTGTCTAACACAACCAGTGTTCCGTTGAGAGCGTCAAAGTTCACCGGCGTTCTATAATTGATTTACAGGAACGTAAAGGCGCACTATCTGTCACTCGCGGAACCTCGCTGAAACATGTCGGAGAAAAATCTCTCTGGCGCGAGATTTTCACCATGAGCCTATACTTTCGCCTTAAAAAAATAAAATAACCTGCGCAGCTTGGTGCACAATGTCAACCACGCAGCTGGTTGCTATCACGCAGCTAGTTGCTATCATTCTACATCTAATTAATTAGTTAATTAGTTAAATTGAATAATATTGACTGTAGACACTAAGTGGGATTCACAAAATTGGACAGCAGCTTCAGGCTCCCTCATTCCATTATTTGTGATAACGAAAGCGTTACGTGTACCGTTTTTACCAGCTCCAAATCAGTCCTCGAAATAGAAAGGAACCACGTGACTAGATATTCGTGCACCACGATCGTGATGCTCTCAACCCTGCTTTCAGCGAACGATATCAGCTGGAGCCGCGAGTCGACGGGCCGGATGCAGCGGCAGGCCGATAGGTTGGCAACGGTTTCTTCAATCAACAAGTTGTCGTGAGCGCTCCGTCCAAAAAACGCACAGGAAGCTCGGCGCAGAGGCGACGTCTGGTGATGACGTAGCAGCGGCGCTCAGTTCGAATTGCAAGCGGTATTATGCCAAGCCATGTAGTACATTCGTTTGCGTCGCAGTTTGGCGCATCAGTAAATTCCAACTGCGTGGTCGTTATTTGTAAGAACGATGAAGCGAAGTGTATGACACGTCACAGTAGAATACATAGTTCAGATTTGGCGCCAGTGCCACTGCATAACGTAATAACCGGACGTCGCTTCTCTGCCGGGCTTCCTGCGCGTCTCAAGCGCTCAGTTTTGGTTTCGCACAGAAAAAAAAAAATAAAGAATGTCGGATTTTCTGGAGCTGTAGAGCTCCTGAAAATAAGCTTTTCTTCGTTTCAAAGACTTAGTCTTTGTGAAAAATGCAGAGCCCAAGGGGTCTGCTTCTGAGCCACTTCGTGCGGCTTGTAATGTATTTCCTGGGTTGCGAATCTCTTGATGATAAGAATATTTTTTGTCCTACCCTCTCCAATGGGAAGGATCTCTACTAATGCTAAATGGGCGCCACTACACGGCCCAAAAACAGACCCCCTGGCCTCTACAGTTTTGAGAAAGACTGTGCATGTCATCGCCTTGCTCATTGCTTCGAACTCCCCATTGAGGCTAGCCACCCAAATACTATAAATAAGAAGTTAGTATATTTTAGTAATTAGCTGGATAACTAGAGGAGATTTGCTGCGTATTGTGTCCGCCGCGGCGGACAATTTATTCCAGCATATTTTTTTTTTTTCGATTTCCAACCCTATATTTAGGGATTTTCGAAACTGTTCGTTGAAACACCCGGTTTCCTGTAGATGCATAGTAGTGCGTGTTAAATATTTGGTGAACTCTTTACCGCGAGACATTAAAGCGTTGGTTCCGCAGTGCACTGGAAGTCGTGACATGACGTTATATACCGGGCGTCTTTTATTTACTTCTTTTTTTTTTAGAATGTACAAAATCTTTAGAAAAAGTCCACTGACTTTAGATGAATTTTAGCCTTGAGACTATATTGAGCGGACCGACTGACGCCTGGTAAGATGCAAAATGTTTCAGTTAATTCAAATAATTAAATAAATGCGCTAATTAACTTAATTTTAATTTTAGGGAGTATATTGTGTTTGCAGAATTACAGCTCGTCCTCCGAATAATATATCAGTGAAAAAAAACAAACAAAAAAACGTCTTTTTATAACTGTTAGCGCGAGTTATAAGGCTCGTAAATGTCACCTTGATTAGCGGCTTCGCGCAGTAACGCAATGCCAGCGGGCGCGTCCGGCATAGATCGTTCGACCGATGTGAGCTTTGAGACCGAACCGCAATCAAAATGAGTCCGCGTATTGGGTTCCTACGCGGCGGCTATCAGCGAGGCCGCAGTAGAATCGAAAGACAAGAACCGCCGAGCGACGAGTGACGAAAGTGATACGAGCACAGTGACGAAATTTCTGGGTTGAGCGATCTAAGTCACAGGCGCTGTGTTACAGTGTGAATCCGTCTATTAAGGTCACTTTGTAGGCCCTGTAAAGCGCGCTGCAATTCTTTCACTTTTTTTTTTTTTCGCGGGACACTATTAGAGGACGAGTTCCAATCCTGCAAATACAACGTACCTCCAAAATGAAAATTTAAGAAGTTAATTAACGTATTCAGTTAATTAGCGAACTAATTGAAGCAGTCGTCCTCTTACCCGGTGTCCGCCGTAGCCCTAATGCAGCCCCAAAATTCAGGCAACTGTGGAAATTACAAGATATATTTTGTGAATGTATTGATATAAATGACCTAAGCTTTCCATGCGTACCAAAACGTTTATGAATTTTGTCCTGCCCTCACAAAAGATAAGTCAGAGTGCCGCTGAAAAAAAAAAAAAAATGGGAAGCGGTTTTGAAAATTAATAGCAAACAAAAAAAAGAACTAGAAGCCCACTTAGGGATGGTCTGCGGATATATTGATTCTTGTGACGTCAAGCAATGTATGCAAAAGCTACGTTAAAAAAACTTTCTCAGCGAATATCCAAAATTTCTGGGTATGAATTCCAGGGCCCCGTCGCCGTGTCTGAATGGTTGTGGCGTTCGACTAGTGATTGCAAGGACGCGGGCTCGATCTCAGCCACGGCTGCCCAATTCAATAGAGGCGGTAGGTAATGCACCCGTGTGGTGTGTGATGTCAGTCCACATTAAATAGCCCCAGGTGGTCGAAGTTATCCAAGACCTTAACTGCGGCATTCCTCAAAGCCGATGTCGCTTTGGGACGTTAAACCATCATAAAGAAACCAAATCAAATTTATCGTCGTGATATGTAGCGATGCAAACACTCAACGTCAACTGTCAAATTTCAGATTAGAACAGGAACAGTGGCGCCGAAGTCAGAATTCGCGCACAATCGCATGCAGTAGGTATATTACATGAGTGTCCGGTTGTTGGTGATAGTCTACAAAAATATTCGGCGTGGACGTAATTTACTGTTGAAGCTTTGGCCGTGACCGAACGAAACTCTGTGAAGAATACAACGTTGCATGTGTTTCTCTAAATACTAGTCGACATGCTTTCTACCGCATGTCTCCTTCTTAAATATAGTACGGTTGAACGTAGAGTAACTTAGCGGTTTAACTTTTTGAAGGACTGCATTGCTCCCTATACAAAAAGTAAAGCTTCGTATATGATCTTAAACGGGAAATTATAGCGCACAAGGAAGACGGGACGAGCGAGCGGACACGGTCAAGTGCTATCAACTGACGTTTTATTGCATGATCAGGTGCAAATATATACACTCCCGAAAAATGCCAGAAGAAAGAAAAGAACAATGACAACCTCATCCGAAACGCATACTCAGCACGTGCCGTCACCACCTGTTCGCGCCAAACAGTCAAGTTCTCTCATCCAGTCCTAGTTCGCGCAATATTGGACGCTTCAACTAACATCGAGGAAAGGACACGATTTGCTGCTACCTAATTTGCTTGGATCGGTGCTCTCGTCCACGCAGATTTCGCCTAAAGAACCAGTACCGGAAAGTGGGCGCCTTTTCCGGACCTGTTTCTTTAGCCAGGAATCGCTAACCACTGAGCAGCACATGCCGTTTTAAGTTTGAAGATTATGAGAAGATTATGGACAAACTGCGGTCACTGACACATATTGTGTTCGTTGAAAGCTGACGAAAAAGTCCTCTTGTCAGCCTGAAATGTGCCCGTCAGAATGCCTGCTTTCCTGCTGTAAGTTATGGTTTGTTCACTGCTGCTCTCTGGTTTGGTGCAGTGGTCAAAATAAGTGCCATACATTTGCGCTCGAGATCGTGCTCGGTAGATGTAAGTTACCAGTTACCACAACAATAAGTTAACGAGTTGTCAGCGATACACGTAATCAGCAATCCAAGTTATTGCCAAATCACGAATACTCTGTTTAGCAAACTTTGGAAGGTAGACCAGTTGGTACAACATAAAGATATTAAGAACCGCAGCAGACACGGGACAGAGGCGACGACACAGGGCGGTAGAGTTGCAGGTATACCGTCCTATGTCGCCGTCCCCCTCTGCCCCGTATCTACTTCGGTTTTTAATACCCTGTTTAGCAATGCGTGTGCTAAGCTGACAAACTTCTGCTTATCGCTGGCGTTATAGAGTATCCTGCAACCATATTGCCACCTCAATATTATGACATTCGCAGACCTGCAGCCCTCAGGTGCAGCCGCATGATTCGGGGTACAGCACATTCCGCATTTCGAGTTGTTCCTTGCGCGAAATAAGTCGACGAAAGCTCACTGGCGAACCTCGTGCATGCTTCTCATAAAGGCCCGCCAGTCACGTAAGACGCCCAAACGCGCACTCCGGGAAGAAATTTGCACTTGACCACCAGTTGTCGCTGGGCGGCACTGTTGCTACAAACAACACGAGAGTCTTTCGTGCCTGCGTACGTGTCCTATCTTTCCGCGGATAAATGGCATGTTTTCTGGCGTCATTTAGCAAACGGGCAGTGGGTCGCCTCCTACGCAGTTGCGGTAGTGGGCCGCCTCCTTGGCAGGAAGACGTAAACGGGCCGATATCGAGAGCACTTCCCAGATGAAGCGTGTTTTATGTGGCCATTTCCGGCGTATGAATTGGGCCATAAGCGAATTTCTTCAGCTCGCGAGTGTGGTTTTCTGTGGCAGGGTCTCTTTCTCCACACCATGACAATTCACCAGCGCAACGCACTGCTTTATGCGCAAAGCAGTGAGCAGCTCTTCCTCAGTTCATTTTGAAACTTTTATCACGCAGTTTCTCCTCGAAGAGATCTCTTGAAACACGTCTGCCTGTGGCGCAAAGAGACGAAAGGTAGCGAGACGTAAAAGACAACGGTCTGATTGTAGTCTTCACTTCGTCTTCCGTCTCGCAGAACTTGGGTTCCTGACTTAGATTGGCGCACTGAAAATTTAATACGTTTCATTAAGCGCTACGACAACCAAAGCCACGTTCCTGTCTCCCGTCTTCCGCACCCAAGCTTCGTTGTTGAGGCTCGACATCCCGCTGCGTTTCGTTCCGCCAGCGTCGCCATAGCAGTGAACTTCGCAAGAGACACGAATGGCCGTTCAATTCGAAGCACTGTCTCTGTCTGCCTTGTGCCAGAGAGCAGGAAGCCGTCGGGACATTTCCGGAGATCCTGCTGAGCGACAGCGCCTTTTCCTTACTAGTTCAGTCAAACCCTTAGCAGTAATACCCAACCAGCATTCTCGGAAGCTTAGCCCGTCAGATCCACTCGACTGCATTACTCGAGCCGTGAGCTCCGTAAGCCCGCCACGCTTCGTCGGCGCTAGAATGAACGTCGAGTCGTAACGCCAGCGTCGATATATCCCCCAGGCACCGGAACTGGTAATCGATACTGCAATCGCGCCGAAGCATGATTCTTGAGTCTACTTTCTCACTGCGCTCGCGAGACCCAAGCTTCGGATTCTCGACGCGATGTTAAAGTGAACGCACCTTCCAAACTTCCCTGGTCGTTGCGAAAGCTCCAGTTCGCCACCTCGCGCGCTGATCTTGTTTCCTCACGTTCTCTGTCCTCTCCCTTCGTCGCTCTCTCGAGCTGCCGAATTTATAAACGTGTGCGTTTCCAATTACATTTAGGTGACCCGGAAGGGAAACTCTGGAGACACCTGGAGCAAGCACGCCGCATCGGGAAGACGGCTGACGAGAAATTGGCATATACGCGCGCTTTGCCTTCATTTTTGTTAGTGTTTTTTTTTTCTTTATTTGCCCGAAGGCTGCTGAAATTGCCGTAAGGAAAGTTAAATCGAGCCAAGGTTGCAAACCGCCAAGTCTTAAAGCCTCAGTTTCTTGTATAGGTGTCGCTTTGCTAGAAATTATCGTGTAAGAATGCGGAAAGGCAGAAACTCTGAAATTCCTCATTTTCAACTCCATGTTGCGAACTCCGTTGGCGTTGTTTGGCGCGCGAGTTAATGAGCATGTGACGAAGGTGAGCAAACGTGCTTTATATTAGTGCAGCCTTCCAACAATAGTGGACGTTGCAGGGGACATCAAAGCGATAGCTAAATTCGTAGAAAATCGAGACAGTGCAGGAGTATACATAAAAATCTGTGATATATGGGCACTCTGTTGCCATTTTAAATAGTCATTTTTTTTTTTTATATCACGTGTACTACCAGATCCATTTGAACAGCTGGGTTAACTTTCGCATATATTTTCACTTGTGCAGGAATCAGTTGCAGTAGTACGCTTTTCAGATGATGAACTTTCGTTCTATATTTTAATCCCGGGGAGTTTATTAAAAGGCAACGGAAGAGGTTTTAGAATTCGACGAGCTTACAGAAATCGAATTTGTGAAACCTGAAGGCAAAACATGGAAGTCTTTTTCTGCTGTGCGTTTGAGACTGCAACGTAATCGCTTTGTCTTCTTATCAGCGTACAGCACCAGGTGGAAAGCGCATGATGACCTGGGGGACAAATTGTAAAGCAGGGTCCATGATTTAGACAGGCAAAGCAGAATGCCGGGTGGACATATTGGTATGAATAAAACTAGGGTAATATTCAAGAGTATTTATAATCGCCTTTTTACGATAGTTAGCGAGAGGCTGGAAGTGGTGATAGAATACGTCTTACTTTCGGCAATCAGTGACCGCTAAGAACACGAAAGTGAAATAACTACAAGAGAGTGAGACCAGTGTGTTGCGTCTTTGGTAGACACTCTCAGATCGTGATTGGCAGTTTACCATGAACTCCCAAGAAAAAAAGTATATAACAGCTTTATCGATCGCTGCATATTACTGGTACTCGCCTCTTCCCCTGTGGGGCAGGAACTCGAAGGTTAACCAAAAAGGTCCAGCTTCAAATGAGGTCAACGCAGCGAGTTATGGGAAGAAACATGGTAGGTATAAACGATAAGAAAGGAAGCGTGCAGGGTTAGGAAAGCAACGCTCGTTAATGAAATCCTTGACAAATTTACGTAGGAGTGGGCATGGGTGGTGCATGAAATGCGAAGGCTAGATAACCGATGGTCGTAAAGGGTAACGCACTGACTGAATTCTATGGCAAGCCAAGCACAGCAGGGGCTGCAGAAAGTTAGGCGGGAGGGGGAGATTAGAAAGTTCGCGGGGATTATGCAGATGCGGCTGACATAGGACTGGGTTGATTTGAGAGTTATGGGAGGTGCATTTGTCCTGTTGCTTTGACAGGCTATTGCTGATAACGATGATTCCAAAGGAATTAGCGTTCAGAACGTCGGCTGTCCTGTTTACTTCAATTTCGCCTAATGTATAAAAAGCACAGCTCGCTTGTTGGCCCCGAGCACTAGTCAAGGCACTCGGTTAGAACTCTGCGATCGAATAGGAGGGCCATCAGAAAGCAAGGTGCAGTTAAGAGCGAGGTGACGAGTCGAAAAGTCGAATGAGTAACTAATGGCGTATATGACTTCTTTCGAAAGCATAATAACGTTTGTTTCTGGGCTAGTTGGCTCGTGTTTTCAAGGCAAAATCCTTTTTTAGCGCGACACATAAGGGAGAGGACAGCACCTGTCCTGTCCCTTATGTGTTGAGCTAAAAAGGATTCCATCTTTAAAGTATAGCATATAAGCATATCTGTTAGAGCATCAAATATTGCAATTATTGGTTCATTGTTTAATATAGTTGTGGTACATTTTTGTTTAGGGAAGTCAACCTACATTTGGATCGCCAGCGTGTTATGGTCGCATAAAGCGACCAGCCCTGGATATATATATATCGCCACTGGAGATACGCTTGCACGCTTGGTGCGTAGAGCATCACGTGACAGCCAATAAACCCGAGAAGGGTGACCTTGATAGATGTGTTTGTCGCCAGGGCAGGCTTCCTAGCCGCCACAATTTTGCCCCTTCCGGCCCGAAGGACGGATGCAGTGCAGTGGAAGAGATAAACGAGAAAGTACGAGAGAAAACTTCGAAGCTGCTTCAGTACTTGCTTTCTGCCCTTGCCAATCACAATGAAAGCACGCGGGTACGATTTCGAGCTTCGTGAGCGCGCCAGTCGGCCGTGATTCTCGGAGCTGATCGGCGGTCGAGGCCGTATGACCCAGGCCCTGGCAGAGAAGCTGTGGCAGCCTCGGGCTTGGCTTGTGACGACGTTTAGACCATGGTCCGCCGGTAGCGCGTCCGTGCCCGGCTTGCCGCGTCCGTGCCCGGCTTGCCGCGACCGTGCAGCTAGGTCGACGGCCGCGCCCGATCCAGGGACACGCCCGCTTGGAGATTCCAAATCGCCTACGCGCGGGCAGGACGCGAGGTGGCGGCGTAAACTATGACGCGGGCCGCGTCGTCACCAGGCGGGAAATGAACGGCTCCGACCCAGATGCGTAGTTGCTGCGCCGCCGATAGTGACAATTGGCCCGTCGCATTCGACAATTACAAGGCGGCTCGGCGCAGTTCGCGCGGTCGAGGTGGCACCCGGAGCAGCCTAATAGCTGAAATTAATGACACCGCGTTTCTTTTCTGCGCGGACTGCGGCCGGCTTCCTCCTCGCGAGATATACATCTCTATTGGAGCATGCGTGCTGAAGGTTTTACACTAGTTTGCGGAGACAAATAATGATGTTCGGAACGGCGTGCACGCTTCCTCGCGCGCGCGGCCCCCATGCGGACGGGTCGATTATCAATGGTCGCCCTTACATAATCAATTCGTGTCGCCCTTGCGTTGGTATTCAGCGCACGCGTCGCTTACCGTTTCATTTCCATAAATTAAAACCGCTCGGGGCCTTCGACGTTGCGCCCTTCTCTGAACGCCGCGGCGCCAGCAGCGGGCTTAAAGCAAAGCCAAGGAAGCTGAAAAAGACACCGAAGAGAAAACCGAGTCGCAGGGTACCGTTTCAAACTTGTTCGACGTAGTCTCGATGCCGGTGAAGGTGAATCACGATGACCTCGTCTGCGGGAATTTTTTGTGCCTGCTTCTGGCTTGCAGAGGCGGGAGTAAAGCGTAAGCACCCCTTGCACTGAAGGAGGGTGAGGGACGAGACTGGCGCTTCACTTGCGGGGCGAAATGATCTTTTCACGTGAACGAAATTGTGCTCCTGGCGCCGCGGATTTCGGTCACCAGGGTACACACGACGTAAACGCACCAGCCTGCGTTGGTGTTTTATAACTCTGGCAGTGCCCCGCTGTTTGATTACTGATTTGTCGCTGCATCGTGCGCGCGAGTGGCCAGCTGTACCGAAGCGCCTCGGGCGGCTGAGTTGGCGAGAAATACGGCGGTAGGCGCGTAACTACGACGTCAATGATTATGGTTTTCTTTTTAATGACACAGCCCCAAATTCTTCTTTCCTCCTATTACAGTCACCACATGGAAACGTTTCTCTTTCCCTTGACAGAGCCCACTAAACGCTGATAATTTACTAATAAAGCAGTATCTTGAGTCCCTGTTACTAAACGTTTTCGCGCACGCAGAGTCGGGACCAGAGCGATTTTTGCTCACAGACCGTGTGCGGTGATGGCGTTTTGTAGTTCGGGTAAGTACAAAGTCTCGCGTGATATCGGCACTCGCTTGACGCTTAAGATGCGCGTCTTTTCGTTCAGTATGTATGTCGTAGCTTTATAGACGAATTTAGAACTTCAGTTATAATTCTGCGGCATGTTTAAGCTTCACTCAAGACTGCTCGTTGGTGTACTAAGTACGTATCGCTTTTTCACAGTATTCGCAGAGAGAGACGGATGGCTGGGGGAATAGCGTACGGAAGCACTACTAGGAGAGCAATAGCAGTGTCGTGAGCGGAAAGCGGCAAACGATGCCGTTAACTAGAATAAATAGAGGCAACTGCTATTGTGAAAGTCGCCAAGAAAAAGAAAATAACTACTGTTCTGTGCGCTGCAAGGACAATGAATACGCGTGAGAAAGCTAGTCATGAACGGAGTGATCTGAACAAATCGCTCATAAACATACGTCAGTCTTAATATATGTCAAAATAAAGTATAGCAAACCGTAAGCGTAGTTATTCGACATTCTAGCCGTTGACTATATATAGCGCCTAAAAATTATACCTAAGCTTTCTTTCTTTTCTTTTTTTCCAGCTCCTTTGCACATTAGCCCTTGGCAATAAAACACGCAAACGCTTTTTTTATGTATCTTTTTATCAAGAAGTTCACTACATCCCCTTATTTTGTTTGCGACATCAGAAGAGGGTGCACAAATCGGAAGGTGGGCCTCGTTGATTTTCAGATAATCCAAACGAACGTTTTCTCATATTCAGTCAGTCTGATGATGATAATAGACAATGTGACTCACGTGCAGCTCAATGCACACAAACGTAGGCCTAGCACTCTACAAGCTAATGTCAGAAGCCGAAACGAAGATTGTGAGACATCTCGAAATTGGTTTCCACGATTGCATACCAGCCTGCTTGGTACGTGGTCGCTAGCTCGTTTTAGGTGACTGCGGATACGATTCAGCTTCCGACCGCGATAAACGCTTTTTTTTCCTCTTTGTTTTTGTTTTTTTAGGTGGTGGGGACTGCAGCTACTCTCATCCCTGCCATGCTCGCTTTCCTCGTTGTGTGATTATTTCACGACCACTGGCTTTGGCGGCATATGGTGTGCAGCTTGGGAGTTGCGCCTCCAAGCGTTCTCTTGCCGGGGCACGTCCTTTGCCCTCGTTGTTCCATCTCGGGGGAGGGAGCACCGCAGAGAGGGCGGTGTTTTTAACCAGAATAATGCACCCGACAGTTGCTGTCCTGTGCGCCGACTGATAGGAGGTCAGATCACAGTTTTGCTTGGACGAGTGTGGTGCCAGTGATGCCAGATTTAACTGTTTTATTTTAACTACTCTCCGCTTTTGTTCGCTACGTTTCCTTCGGGCCTGTGGCGGATGGAAAGATAAGTTCGCACTGCCAGCTGAAACGCAATCTCTTGTGGCGTTTTGCTGTTCGAAGCTCTGGCGCTATCTTTCTCTCTTTCTCCTCCGATTCGCTTTCTTTTCATCTGCTGCTCCGTATCGCGGCCGAGGTGTTTGAGGCCGCGCAGTGCTCGTGTGGGCTTTCTTTCTCACTGCCGCAAGTGGTGGCCTGGGCAATAAAATGCTGCTCGGTCAACGCGCTAAGCAGGAAGCGCAAGAGAGCGCCGAGTCACCACCGCCCTCAGTGGAGGCAAACAAAAATGCGGGAGCCGGAGGAGGTGGGAGCCTGCACGACAGGGATCGCATCTGACAGCGTGTAGGGACGAAGCGTCCCGAACGCGGCCCGCGTGTGCGCGCATCGGTTCCTACAACCAGCTCACCGTCCTAATTTTTTCCAGACGCGCCGCGCGCCACGGGTTCAAGCAAAGGTCATGGTTGAGGCACCCGACCATGTTGGCGGAACTTTCGCGCTAGGTAAAAAAAAAAAAAAAAAAGAAAAAGAAAAGGAAGAAACAAAAGCGGAGATGTGCGAGGGATGCGGGAAACAAAAAAATAATAGTGGAGAAAGATGAAGGCTGGGTAGTAGCAGAAGGCACATGGAGGGAGGAGGGCACGAAACCGCGCCATCTGTGGCGACCATGAGAAAACAAACAGGCCAGCTGACAACGGCCCTTCGGCGGCGCGGGAGCCGTCCTGGAGTGTATAAACGCTCGCGCCTAGTGTAGTGGGAAAGGCCGCTTACGGCACGCTCGCATAACACAAGTCGGACGCCTCGCTGAGCTCGGCGCACAGTTGGGCGTGCCTCCTCCTCGCCCTGGAGGGGTGCGCCTTAAAGCCCGCCGCCTTCTCTTGGCTGCCCTTGCGCAGCGCGTAAAAGTCGGTGCTCGGCTGTGTTGGTCGCTCTTGAAGCGGCAAGCCATCTTTTTCACCCCCAGCTTGGCTACTTGCTTTGTTCTTTGCCTGCCTGCCTGCCTGCGTGCGCGTGTGGCGCTCCGCAGCCCAGTGGATCGCGGAAGGCCCTTGCCAACGTCAGGATTTATGAGTCAATTTGCACTACTTGGGAACTCCGATAGGGCGCGAGGCAGCCTCAAATGCAGTCTGACAGATCAAGAGAAAAACAACAAAACATGACGCTGGTTTGTTTTTGTGCCTGTTTTGAGGCGCCCCTGAGTTCACGTTAATCAGGAGGCAATATTTTAGCTACCCGATACTCGCGAGCTGTGCTTGAGAGCCCTTTTCACTTCGCCTGTCGGACGTGCTCCGGTGCGGCAGATCGTTCTCGCATCTTTGGCTCGCTGTGTTTTGGTGTCGGCGTCTTCTGTTGTTCGGGGTTCGCTTCATCATGTCGTTTCCTTCTCTCCTCCTTTGTGCGTTGTGTTTACGCGTGTTTGAAGAGTTTAGGCTGGGGAGCCTTCTATTTGCTAATCATCGCCATTATCCACATAGTTATCTCCGATGCGAGCAAACAAGTTCTTGTTTGCAAATAGTGCCATAAATCTTTTTTGCATAAATCAGTCCTGTTTCATGATGTATATGAGTGAATGAATGAGTGAATTAGTGTGTCCAGAGCCGCGTGGAAAGGAAACGGGGGGACTTAGGCATCCTGGCGAAACGTGTGGTCTCACTCTCACGGCGCCGTGTGAGTGAGACCAGTGTGCTAAGTGGACGCTGTGTTGCTGGCGACTGTTTCATTTTCTAATTAACCGTAAAAAATTGCTGCCGATTTAGCTAAATTGGCCAAATGTGAAATGCGTGCCCTTGCACATCGCTTGTTATTTCGCTTTCGGCTGGAGGCTAGGTTTTCAAGGTTGCGCCTCAAGCAAAGATCGCCGAAATCGGGGACTGGGGAACTTATTAGTATCGCACTATAAAATATTTAGAGTGCTAAACGCACCTTTTCAGGCCAAGGCGGCAGGTGTTCTGGATCCGCAGCGCACGGATGGAAGTTGATGAAGACTACGACTTCCAATGCACTGGATGAGGAGGAGAAAAGGAGGGCGGAAGGCGGGGATGTTAACCAGAAAGAATGAATTCCAGTTTGCTACCCTGCACTGGGGAAGGGTAATGGGGGATTAAAGGGGGATGGTTTGTGAACGATGTGGCGTTGATGAAACGATTGAGCACCTCCTTTATGATTGCCTTGTGTTTGCAACTGAACGACATACGCTGCGTACTGCATTGGATCGTCTGGACGCTCACCCCTTAACGGAAGGGAAGATCTTGGGATCATGGCCACGAAACTCATCTGCGCTAAAAGCCTACGAAGCACTTCTTCGCTTTTTAAGAGACACTAGCCTGACTGACAGACTGTGACTTTCTCACCTCCTCTCCTCTTCTATCCAATGCACAGAGTGGCCGTTAACCACAAAGGGTGATTGGTTGCAGCGGTAGCATGTACTGCTTTGGTGCAGCGGTCAGCGAAGCTGATCTGTTCGTGCCGCTGAAGGTTCGAACCTCAGGCTCGGCGCTGTTTGGCCATGTTTATTTTGTTCCTTTGTGCGGGTCCGGCTGTCACCACCGATTACTTGAAAAGGCCGGTGCACCCCACTCTTTCTCAGCAGCGAACGCCACGACTGCGGATCAGTTCAGTTCAGTCGTTCAGTCGTGTCCGACTCTTCGTGACCCTATGGACCATGTCACGCCACGCTTTCCGGTCTCTCACTATCTTCCTAACATCACATACTTTCATCTGCAGTGCCTCGAGGATGCCATCTAACCATCGCGTTCGCTGCCTACCCCTTCTCCGGCGACCCTCAACCTTTCCCAACATCAAATCTTTCTCCAGCGACTCCTCTCTTCTCATCAGATGACTAAAGTAGCTGAGCTTTAACTTTAGAATTTGACCTTCCAATGAGCAGTCAGGGTTTATGGTCGACAATATCGACTGATTTGATCTTCTGGCAGTCCAAGGAACTCTCAAGAGTCTTCGCCAGCACCACAATTCAAACGCGTCAATTCTTCGGCGGTCAGCCTTTTTCACAGTCCAACTCTCGCATCCATACATCACAACTGCAAAGACCATAGCACGAGTTATACGGATCTTGGTTGGCAGACTAATGTCTCCGCTCTTTACTAGGAGGTCAAGGCTAACTATTGCTCTCTTTCCCAGAAGCAGGCGTCTCCTAATTTCATGGCTGCAGTCTCCTTCCGAGGTAATCTTGGAGCCCAAGAACAGAAAATCTGTCACAGCTTCCACTTCTTGTCCATTGATGCTCCAGGACTTGATAGGGCAAGACGCCATGGTCTTTGTCTTTTTAATGTTCAGTTTAAGCCCCAACTTCTCACTCTCGTCTTGTACGCGCATCAGAAGTCTCTTGAGGTCCACTTCACTTTCTGCCATTAAAGTGGTATCATCCGCATATCTAAGGTTGTTGATACGTTTTCCAGCAATCTTCACTCCAGCTGAAGACTCGTCCAGACCGGCCTTCCTCATGATGCACTCTGCATATAGGTTAAATAGGGCATAAAGATTCAGCAGATGACTTTCCGCGCACGGGTGCAAGTGAAGTGGCGAGGGGGCGCAGCGTGACTACTCAGATCCACGCTCACAGTTTCATTTACTGGCCATATATATGGCCACCCGTAGTCGTAGCGTAGGCTGCTGGGGTGAAGTGCGCTGGCATTGTAAAGTTCTCGTTGGTGATGGTCTAGCTGGCTTCAGACGAATACGCAAACATCGGCTTATCGCCTGACTGTGAGAAACCTAGTGCTAATGCATTAAAATGCACTGTATAAAAGAGGTACAAATTGTCGCCGAAAAAAAAAACACATTCACAAAATTCGACTCCATTGTCGAGAGCGTTGGTGAAGGGATTAACGGGTTATTTACGCGTAAGTGGGAGCGGGTTTCATTGTATGCCGGGTGGCATGCAATGTGGCATACAATGGTGGCGAGTGTCTGTCTTTTGCTGTTGTCCCTGTGTATTTTTGCGCTTTTACGATCAACAAGGCACTGTAAGTAGTTTTTTTTGCAGAAAAAGCTTCGGATAATAAAGAAAATAATTGGACATAGTTACGTTTTTTTCTTAAGCATGGGATAATGTCGTGTAAAAGTGGAGCGTGCGTGAATTGATAAATGTTTGACCTATTCCAGTAAGTTCTGTGAAAAAGAGGTTAGAGAATACGCCCACAAATGTTCAGTTTTTTCACAGCGGTAGAACATACTACGTGTGTCTGAAAAGTACTGTCGGCCTACTTCGTGTACATTGAATATACGACGCCCGTTAAAATTGTGGCTGTATTCGTAGTAGACGTATAGGCGAGGAAATAAACAGAATAGTGTCCCTCTGTAGCACTTTGTTTTACTTGAACCTGCGAGATTTCTCCTCTAAGTTTACTCATTGTATTTTATATACTGAAGGTTATAATATCTAGAGTTCAAGACATACGAGAGAGAGAGAGAGAGAGAAACATATAGTGTGCGATAGTTGTCGACTGGGAACGAATTAACTCGGAATAGATGGGTAGGATGAACGTTCAGTGCATTGATTTTCATCTATCTTGCGCTCCACCTTAAGCGCATTTTGCGTTGGAGGTGACGCGTATAGGGGACAGAAAAGGAAAGCTCACAGTACAGAAGCGCTTCGGTAAGCGGGCCGTGCATCACCTCATTTTGACTCTTCTTCCTAACTGAACCTATGACCGCTCTAGATCGCATTTCGCCCGCCGGAGAAAAACAGAAACTGAGCGAATTGATGACCGCCGAGCACGGTGAGAAAGGTGGAGGCAGCCTTCGGCGTGCCGTTCCTCTTCAGCGGTCCGCGAGAGGTCATCGCGGGCAGCCATCCACGCTCCCCTTGGGCAGTGGGGCAAAACTCCTGCGGTCTCTCCCGCGGCAGTGCCCTGCCTCTCCCTTCCCCGCGGCGACCACATCTCGTGCACCCAGAGTCGTCGAAGAAGCCAGAGGCAATAGCCAGTGGCAGCGCTCCTCGCCATGCACGTCCTACCGCGCCATGGTGGCGCCTAATCGATCGGTCCAACGACTGGGTGGCGACCGGAGCGTAACCTGACGTTCTCGCGGGTGGCCCATATCGCGGGAAGAGAATTAAGAGCAACGAAAACAAAGAGAGGCACCTTCCTTGGCCCTCTCTCCACTCGCTGACAGCGCTGGGCGTAGTGATAGGCGAAATGCAGTGCAATCGACGCGTGCTGCTGCCGCTGCTGCTATCGGGTGTCGGCCCTCAGTTGGAAGGCGTTGCTCTATTTTCTTTGCAGCGACTCGCGTTCTCGGTGCGTGAGGAGAAAGGAAGATCTGACGCCGGCTATCCCAGATATAGGGCGCCGGGCTCACGTCCACTGAAGTCACTTTTCACGTTACTAACGTCGGACCAATCGGGCGACGCTTTTAGTCCGTGTGCTTCTTGTTCTCGGTGTCCGCACATTTCTCCCGGTGGTGTTCCTGAAGTAAAGCAGGGAAAATAACTGTATCTCGCGTCGCGTACAGCGTAGACTGCTTACCTTTACAAGCGCAGCGCGGGAGTATCTAAAATGTCCCGTTTTAACATCCCCTAGTAATCTCTATCTTGACCTTGTTCGCTTTGGATCAAATATTCCGGTTGTGCACCGTGTTTTCCTCGGGGTCTATTGCTTGGGTCATATCAGCTTCGCTCATTTGTACAGACACAAAAACATACCCTGAGCCCTTAGTGGAGGCCTTTCTCCGCTTGCCTTCGGAAAGTGTGAACTGCATAGATACCTCGTGAATGGCATGCATAGCGCATGCCTTGATGATTTACGACTTCTGAGTTTCTACTTGATTACGTAACTTTCTCAGCGATTGCCGTCAGTTTTATCTGTACTAAGGTTGTCCGTTGCGGAATCCTGTAATTTCATTTTGCTTGTCTCACCATAGCAATTTTGTTTTGTTTTCAGAGCTACGGCTTCGGAAAATCCCAGTTGGCATTAGAACGCATGTTATAGGATACCTTGAGTTTGTAGACGGATACATGTTGTTCCGCGCTTATCACAAGTTCTTTTTTGTTTTCGTTTTCTTGCATATGTCCTTGTCAGACCCGCCTGCATTTAATGCCCATTTAAGAAATTTTCAAACTCCTCTTCAGCAGCCAAAGTGCTACTTTTGTATTCAAAGTCGATCGTAGTCGATCATGTCTTCATGAACTATGTGACAATAGGGATGGCCTGAGCAGCCTCTCAAGCTGCTGAGGCTTTTAACTGGGCTAGTAGGTTGCTGCTTCCAGACATTTCACTAGCGCAAAATGTCACAGACAAGAAAGTAAGAACATGACGGACGTTATTTGCGTGTTGCTTTCTCTAAATCAGCTTGCGACTCGCAGTGACCGAACAGCTCCTCTCTGACTTTACTGTCATATGTTTTGTCATTTTGATTTGATTACGCATTCTATTGAGCATTTACGTAACTGAACCTACGCAGAACATATTGCTGCATATTTCTGAATGCACGGAGGCCCGAGAGCCAGAGCATGGGAAAAGGTCGTAGAGGAATAAATTTGCAACTTATCTTTGCCAACTTTTGCGTAGATTCAGGAACGCCTGAACTTGAGAAACGTTCTTGCATCAGTGCTGAAAACCCCACCCCTTGTTCTGGTCTACGTGTCATCTTCGCACTGCATTTGAGAGTGGTACATTGTTTATTACTAAATATTGATTGATGAGGCGAAGGCTATCAAGCTCACCGTTGTTATGTACGTTAGTTTGAATGTGGCAGGCTTACTCGACTTTTGAAGAACTGTTATTGCATATAAAATACACCAAAATTTAAAAAAGACATTCGGAGGTAAATAGATTTGGTTTGTTGAGTTTCACGTTCCAAAGCGACTCAGGCTATGAGAGACGCCGTATTGGAGGGCTCCGGAAATTTCGACCACCTGTGGTTCTTTAACGTGCACTTACATCGCACAGCACACGGGCGCCTTGCTTTTCGCGGAGGTAAATAAACTTGAGGAAATGACGCAGTCTCGTGCCTTTCATTATGCATTAAGACAATTTTACTCTAGAATCCTGGGAGGCTTTGTTCTGCGGCCCAGACCCTAGCGTCCAGCAGGCCATCATCAGTCAAGCCCTCGCGGATGATGTGTCCCAAGGGATTCCGGGCGACGGCTAAGGGCAACGGGGGAGATGGACTTCTCTCTTGGCTTTCATCGACTGGTGTCACAAAAAAGTTGCTTCTCTCTCTCTCTCTCTTTTACATAAAAACCTGGAGGTAATTGGTTTCCAACCCCGTTCCGTAGTCCTTAAAACGAACAGTACGTTCAAAAAGAGAAAGAAAATTTGTAAACCAAGACTCCGTATAATAAATTACTCATATTGCTTGCCCGTAGAACTGACGTCGTGGGATTAATTACGTTGACACTCAGAGATAGCAGTTGCGTTTTCACAGGCATAGAGTAACGGCATTATCAAAGTTGCGAAATTCCTATACAGCGGTATAGTACGTTATTCAAGGGTGATTGCTGCCACTTGTGTGCCCCATTTCTAAAATTACGGTATTATTTCACAGTTCAGACCTCAAAATCAATGATATACTAAACTGAAACGCCTATGCGACTGTTACGCCTAGTCTGTAGCCGACCAATCGTGGACATTTAGACTACTTCGCAACTGAAACAAGGTGCTGTTTTTTAACTCCCGCAGAAATCTCGATGCTCTAACGTTTCTACATGTCTCCTTGACGCGATTCAAATGAGGCCTTCAGAGCTAGTATCGATGCTGTGGCCTCCAACCGAAAGAGAGAGGCTTAGTTGTTGACGTTTAATTGCTGACAGAAATGAAGGCCGGCTTAAGAAAGCACTAAATGATTGGTCTAGTTCTGCAGCGTTAACTGCGTTTTTTATCTTCTTTTTTTTTTTTTTTTGTGCCACTGTCTTTTTCTAATGTTCTTATCGAGAGCTTTACGGACGTTGTGCAGCGGCATTTTCAACACCTCGTGAAATTTCACGGAAAGCGCAGAGTTCGCATACGTACACTTAAGGTAGCGGAACACGAGCCTTTAAAGTATATATCCTTGGGTCTCGTAGGCCGTCCTATAGTGGACCGGGCCGCTGCACTGGCTGCGGGCATTCCCGCATGCCTGTGACGACTGTGCGCGTCGATGGTGAATTGGGGAGAAACAAAAGCCCGCCGACACACCCCGCCGACTTTCCTCGCCGGGAGCGGAGTCGTGAGACCGACTGCTGCGCGTGCAAGCGAGACACTGACCCAGAGCATTCCCCTGGGTCACTGCTGCGGCCCGCTTGTCTTGATCGCCGGCCGCGGTCAGCACCGCGTCACTGCTGCCGAACACGCGTACCCTGGAAGCAGCCGAACGTCGGCGGGGCCAAAGAAATTGGCCATCGATCACGAACGGCCGCTGTCTGGTGTGACGACGTGATAAGAGTCGTGCGTGTTTTCTGCCATGGTGCTGAGCGTTCCAGCGGAGCTCCGTCTCCGGTCTGCCCGAAAATAAGCCGAGTCCTTTCCTTTTCGATATCGTCGACCCAGTTAGTCCATCTAGAAAGAGGTAAGGAAGCACCATGGCCCTGCAGGTGCGGGCTTTGGAGAGATCGCGTCAATTCCCCGATCCTGTGCGGTGGCTCGTCTCCACGTGCGTGAGGTTCCGATGGACGTGCACACTGCCCCTTCGCGTTCGCTTTCCTCGCGCCGAGGGGAAGAGAAAGTGTTGTCATTCAATCAAATCGTCCAAGCGTACAACACGGTTTCCCCATAGCGTGCCGCTCTCGGCAGACTCTTGTCTCGTTTTGTTAGAGGCTGCCCCTCAGAAATATGACTGATATTTTAAACCACTTTAAAGGGCAACTCCGGTGGTTTTTTCATCATTTTGTGTTTTTAATTGAATTACATTCCTCGGCACGTCCTGACTCCAACACAAAAAACCGTGTTCCAAAATTCCAATTAGAAGTATTTTTAAAAAAGAAAAACAGCAAATCGAAACCGAAACTGATTTCACGGCCAGAAACGACGTCACATTTGACGAAATGGTGACGTCACACTCAGTATTAGAAAAACCCTCGTACGTGCGTTGGATGGTGAAAATAAAGTATGGAAATCATGCCGCACTGCGTAAAATGTCTGAGGTAGTTCAATATAAACCTCACAATTTCATAATCACGCGGGAAGTAGACATTAACGCCTGTATACTGTTTGTGACGTCAGAAACTCAGTGTTGCCCGCAGAAATGCTCTCAACTTAAGCCATGAAAACGGCATATTTTAAAGCCGTATTGCGCGTGAACGGATTATCGTACGGCACTCAAATTTTGTAGAATGCGTCAGGACGGAGAGAAGAACCTGTGGTTAAAGTTTCACTACAATATTCGAATGTCAAAAAACCCCCGGAGTTGTCCTTTAAGCATTTCCAACCTCGTAAACAGGAAAATAAAAATACTGTTCGAAGTCACCCCCTTTCCGCCTACTATTCAGCTTGCGGAACACTAACTGGTGTTGAAAATAATGACGACAGCAATGGGGATGAACGGAGGTAACAAACGTGTGGACGAACGTGAGAAATGGTCTCTACGTGTGGTTACCATTGGGACTGAATCCATATTGGGTGGGGGTTGGTGGTGAAAATATTGGGAGTCATTTTTCTAGTTCACCATTATTTTTCTTGCAGCTGCAATTTACGATTTGCTTACATTCAAGGCATAAAGATGACAATAAAGTCATGCGTGTGTTTTTTTTTTTTTTCCTCGCTTACACTGCGGACGCCTTCTCCCTCTTTTGTCTTCCTTTTAAAGCCTTTCTAGGCTCATGGAACGAAATCCCGTGCGCGGGATTTGTGCGTGCGATCTGTCATATTCCGCGAGATGTGTTTTTCTTGTCTAGCGTTCCTGCCATCTGCAATCCCACGCTTGAATGCGCGCCAAGGACCGCGACGCAACAGGAGCGATGATGTACAGTCCAAAGTCACACTTGTCGGAGAAAGTGTGACGGATACTGCGCCTTTCTTTTCCTGTAAACCAGTTATGATTATATGTAGCACTGCAACGAACACCGATAAGAGGCAAACGATGAGAGACAAATGATATAGGAGAGGAAGGGTAGGCTTTCGCCTTTCCCGTCTTAAGATACATCTAAGAGACCCTCTTATAGTTTTTATTATTATTTATTAAGAAAGCCAGAAATCGGCTACGATTTATTTGTCAACTGCGCAGGAGAAGGCGAGCGTTTTATTTCAATGCCCGTTAAGCAACCACAAATGGCGTCACATATCGGACTCAAGCTCTCTGTGCAGAATTTTTTTAACACAATAGTACTAAGTGTCCCATGTTGCAGAAAATACTGCGTCGTCGTCGTCGGCATCAGCGTCGTTTGGACATGAGCGAAAAATGCCGATAGAAAATTACAATCAAAAGCAAGTAAAATACGTTCGGATTGACGCCAGATTCCCTAGGGAGGTTCTTTTTACCAAAACAAAGTAAATGAGCCGGAAATAAAGCAGGGTTCATTTTAGTAGGCGTTGAAACCGAACCCAGTACCTTATGATAGCAAGAGGTCTAGGCATACCACGCGTAGGCTACGAAGGTTCGCTGATTGAAGCTGAATTAAGGTGGACTTAGTGAATGCGCGATGCGAATGGGAAAAGCTTCCCCAAAGTTTTTTTACACTACTTACGTGACTTGAAGAAAGAACAAATTAATACTACTAGTACTATCTTGGCAAGCAGTATTTCATTTACACTGTACTGTGGAGGTTGTGGAGCAGGCTAATGACTTAGTTTGCAACATTGCACCCGTGTCTATGCCGTGTGAGTAAACCACGATGTTCTACGTTTCAAATTTCTCGATTTCAGCGGCCACTCTTTGCGACAGGAAAAGAAAGACCATTCACAAATGAAAAAAAGCGCAGGAGATAAATGCAGCGACTGCAGTATATACTGAGCTAATAGAGTTATGTATCTTTGTCATATCTCAAGAAATCGATCGTGAGTATCCGAGGCATTCAAATGGGCGGCGTGTTGTACGGACAGTCTTCTTAGTTAATTGAGCAAGTGTTGGTCTGTTTTGGCCCCTGGGCATAGCAAACCTCCAATCTGTGGCTTCACCATGTATTGTGCCATTCGTGCAATCGTGAATAAGAGATTACAAAATGAGGCCGTTATTTACAAGTACGAAATGATGTAACCAGGCGCTGTAAATATGGTCTTTCGCAAGTTAAATGTGTTTTTGAGAATGTTGTCCATGATTTTTCTAACACCGCTATCTAACTAGGGCAGAGAACGAGAGGAGACGCATAAACGGCGCTTAATAGTAAACCGAATTTTATCGGAAGTAAATTTATACCAGAACCAAACCCGCACATATGCGCATCATTCACATATATATGTGCTTATAAAAAAGAAAACCTCTCCCAAGATATCATCATCATCATCATCAGCCTGATTATACCCACTGCAGGGTGAAGGCCTCTCCCATATTTCTCCACTTAACCCGGTTCTGTGCTAGCTGCATCCACTTGACCCCTGCGAACTTCTTAATCTCATCCGCCCACCTAACTTTCTGCCGCCCCCTGCTACGCTTTCCTTCCCTTGGAATCCAGTTTGTTACCCTCAGCGACCATCGGTTATCCTCTCTTCGCACTACATGTCCTGCCCATGTCCATTTCTTCTTCTTAATTTCCACTAGAATGTCGGTAACTTGAGTTTTTTCTATGACCCACTCTGCACGCTTTCTATCTCTTAATGTTACCCCTACCATTTTTCGTTCCATAGCCCTCTGGGTTGTCCTCAACTTGAGTAGAACTCTCTTAGTTAGCCTCCACGTTTCAGCCCCATAGGTGAGTACAGGCAAGATGCAACTGTTGTATACTTTCCTCTTGAGCGATACCGGTAAGCTGCTAGTCATAACCTGCGAGTGCTTGCCAAATGCGCTCCATCACAATCTTATTCTTCTTGTTATTTCCTTTTCATGGTCCGGATCTGCGGTTACTACCTGTCCTAAGTAGACATATTCGCCTACTACTTCCAGTATTTCGCTAACCTAATGTAAACTGCTGTAATGTAATGCAAACCCAAGATATACGTGAAGTTATCGCCGAACCCATATCCTTTGTAACGAGTGCTCATTTCCCTATAAGTTGACGTCACATATGGCTTACTGACGCATATTATGAAAGGCCTCGGCAACCTCCCTGGTGAGACGATCGTTATGAACAAACAACACTTCCGTATCAACAAAAAATGGCATTCAATTGTCACGTGAAACAATGCTTAGATAGATTTACTGCCTTCTTCTGCAAACAATTGACATGCTTCATGAGCCGGGCGTTACATAGGAATACACAGTCCCGTCGGGCCTATAGACCGCAGAGCAGAGGGATCTGATGGGCTATGCCTATCGCACGTGGAGCATCGTGCATGGACATACGTTCGCGCGTACAAAGCCATTCACCTGCACTTGTCAACACACGAACGTCGAAACCAGGCGTGGCAGGTTGCTGGTGCTTTGCTTACGTCCATACCTTGCGTAGTTTCCGGTTTTGGATTGTAAAAGGATGCGCGCAAAATCGGCAAGGCAAGGAGAACTATTTTCATTATTCATACGTGCACAGAGATGAGTACACTACATCAGACTTCAGACAGAGCGTTCGAGGTCCCCTACTCATAGTTTTATTGCGAAAGCAATACTACGCCAGGTCTAACCGCTCGTCGCTGGTTGCCGTGTCTGGGTCCGTGGCCCCTCATAAAAAAATCAGCCTGCCATGACGTTTGGATTCATGTTAACCCTATGCCACGGGCAGGAGCTGCCAACTCTGGTCGCTCCTTTCATACTGGTGGGTGATATCAGAATCAGCCTGCCAGAACCGTTTGCATTCTCGTTATCACTGCGACACGCAGGCACGTAGGGCAATAATGTAGCAGGCAAAAGAAGCTACCGCCGTTGCTTTCGCAATTCAACTAGGGTTAACCAGAGCTAAACCACAACTAATTTTTTTGATCGCCGAAGCGTCGATAACTTTGGAGCTATACAAGCGCAGAGCAAGTGCAGTTCTTTTTTGGTGCATTTGTGTTGAAGAATGTGCGCAACTAAATAAGACGTGCGGTGTACTGCTACAGTCACGTTCACAGGCGTTGCTTTAAGAGCAGTGTTTTTTTTCTGCTGAGGCAGATGTGCAAATATAGCACTCTACTGGTTTTTTGTAGCGAAAGCTACATTGGCCACGAACAAGGAGTTTCACGTGGCGGGAGGCACAGAGCTGTTGCCTAGCGACCGCCGCAGCTGGCGGACGCCGCGCGCTCGCCGCGCCATCTGGCCATCAGGAAGCGACCAGAAGATGTCTCGTCTTTAATGCAACATAGCTAGATATAGTGAGTAGCGCACCTTAATTCTCCTCTAACGTGAGGATGATAGTAGTGATGATGATAGGCTAGTCAGCGCCGCATGTCGGGCGGGCGTATACTCATCATTGGACAGGATTGGATTGGACTAAATTAGATTGGACTGAACTGGATTGAACTCGATTGAACTGGTTTAGACTGTACAGGTTTGAATTCAATTGTACAGGATTGGTTGGATTGTATTTCACTGAAATGAACTGTACTTGATTGAATTAGTTTGGATTGGATTAGATTAGACTGGATTTGAGTGGATTACACTGGATTGGATGGGATTAGATTGGATTGGAAAGAAGTAGGCATCCCAGCGCCAGGCACACATGCTTTCGCTACGTATATCCTGGCCTAGCTGAGCTAAGCAACGGCCAATTTTTTACTTTTTCGTGCTTGACGAGACCATTAGACACGAACGAAACATGTTGGTTATTTTGTAGCTAGAGGCCTATTATGCGGACTACTTACAAGACAAAAAAGAAAAGGGGGAAATTTCAGTGCCTCACTAAAAACCCGACTTGAAAACCGCTGCGTCTTTTCCATGGGATCTGAATTAGACTGGAGATGGCAAGGAGTCGATAAGACTATGTGTATGTCTAATCCGCTGAGCGCTATCAGGAACGCCGCTAATGTCGAGCAGTGGCTGAAGTGCATTGCTTCTCATCAGCTTGTGTACGTGCGGAAAGTTGACTTCGCAATTAAGCTGTCCATTAGCGCGCGAGGACCGCGGTGACAGCAGGTCTTCGTGGACCGTACGCCGCAGTGCCAGTCACAGGAGGATGTAAGCGAAAGTCGCTGGTATAGAGTGCAGGAATTTCTGCAGCTGTGCAAGCAAAATCAACTGCGGTGAACTCTTACCGACGCAGTCCATATTCTGAAATCAAGTGTACTTTCACTTCTGGCAAGTTATCGGGGTGTGCAAGTTCTTGCTAAAGCAATGAAGTACAGAAACCACAAGAATGGGCTATTATTATCTTGTTTCCTTTTCTTCTTGTTTCCGTTTCGTTCAATTCCCCCAACGTGATCAATAAAACTTGAAACGAAACGAGTATTGAAATGTTTGCTTGTTGTTCAACAATCACACTGCGTATTGTGGTTTACCTGTTTGTTTACTTTTTATTTTGTTTATTATCCATTTCGTTGACTGCACTCAAAAGTAAGAGAAAAAGAAACGAATGTATGCGTTCGTGTTACACCGGAAGGGCCGCTACCGATGGCTTATTTGCGGATTACGGGTAAGGAGAAAAGTATATAGAGCATGTTGTTGCCTTCTCATATTCTTCACGCGTTGCCTAAATCAGACAGGTAGCTAGGGTATATACGCAGGCTGGTAGTGGACGCTGCTGCGCTTTCTCGTAAGAATACCATTTTAAAACTTGCGAGAGATTCGTCGGTGCGATCTGTGACGGTGGATTGCACAGCAAAGCGGCATTAATACTAGTAAGTGACGATTATTCAACTGCAGTCAACAAAGCAACTTCTTATTTTTAATTGAAGACTGTAAACAGAGCCTGAGGCTAGTTTTCACTTTTTTCTCAATCAGCAGTCTGCTCTGAACTGATGAACATCACAAATACGCATTCGTATGCTCGTTTAGTTGGCTTTGCAGCAATGCATATTTATAGGATGGCATTGCTGCGCCTGGTATTTTTACCGAAATCGAGTTAACTTATTATACGTCATCAGATACGCGAACTGCTTCTGTATTTGATGCATAAAAAATGCGAGAGACTCCATCTTATAAATCTGCCGTGAGAGAAAGCCAACCCAACCAACTTTCAAATGCATATTTTTGACTTCAGAAAGTCCCGGCCACAATGGCCGGCAGAAAATGCAAAATAAACTAGTCTCATCGACGGGAATTCATTAGTAATTAGTAGACACTGCCATTGACCATGAACAAGAGAGTGGGTTCTTGTTGAATAGATAGTTTCTGTAAGCTACCAGAACTACATCAATGGAATATAATAATTGGTTCACAGGAAGGGAAAGGCGCAGTACCTGTCACACTTGTTTCTGTGGACACCTGAACTGCGCCAAAAGGGAAGGGAGGAAGGTGGGTGTGAAAGTGGACAGGAGAGAAAGAGGAGCCGGTAGTGGAGGGCTACGGAGTAATTTCGGCCACCTGGGGATCTTTAACGTACGCTGACATCGCACAGCACACGGACGCCTCTTCGTTTCGCCTCAAATGCTCATTTTTGTAAGGCCGAGAGGAATCGCTACACAGGACTGTACCTGCGTAACTTTTTCCTCTTCAGAACAATTCAGGAATTACCGGCCGTCACTTCTTTAATTGCTGTGCAGCTAGTGTAATACGTGGACGATGAATGCAGGGACACCGGGTTGGCCTCCAACAGCGTACTTACGCGTCGTGAATGGGTCACGCTGCCTTCGCATGCACTAAATGTCGACTTTGTAAGATTTTGTCGAGTTGAGATGTCGAGTTTGTAAGCTTCCAAAAGTTTATTCCGGCGCGTCCCCTCTCTCCGCCCGAACGAAAGAAAGAGGGAGGAGAGATGTGTCTAAATATCAATCTAACGCGGCTCATGCATCGTTGCGCGTAGATCGCTGAACTGCTTCTTGAGGTGGCACTCTTTAGAAATTCTATATGCGCAAAAGCTGTGGCCGTATCTGTTTTCTGTAGCAAGTAACGCGAAGTGTTGCTCCTGTTGTATTCAGTGAGGTCTCGGTCGCTTTAACTAACTAGTCGATCTCCGTTTGCCCTCGCAGCGTGTCCAGGACGTCGGTCGTGTAACTGCGGAAGTGCTGTCCTCGCTATACGAGCCTTTCACCTCCGTCCGGACAGTCCTGCTTCGGCAAGCCACCGAAGTCTGCTCTTGCAAGTATTTCGGCGACGTGCATCGGTTCAGGAGCCACTTCTTGGAGCCCATCGCCCATCTGCTGCAGCTCGTGAAAACCGAGGTCAGTAAACGTTTCCCTCAAAGTGCATTTTGCTATAGACCCTTTACAGCGCGAGCGCATGGGCGCTGCCATATTTGATCATGTGACCCTTCCGCCATCGCTGGCCTTCGGGCCTTCTGGTTTGAGGCTTTCGGCGCGCTAGTACTCGGCTGCACGGTGCGGCGTACCCGCTATCGCTGGGGACAACCAGCTTGTAGACAGCCGAAAAACTTCCTGTGAATGCTCATAGTGTGTGTGTAGGTGCTAAAAAAGGTTTAATTTAACCATGTATTTCATTTATTGCATCCTCCTAACTATCTGCATTGGCTAGACGTTTCGACAAACCGTCAGCCGTCGACTCATTTTTTTTTAATTTTTTTTTGACCAATACCCTCTCTAGCGCTCTCAGTGGAAAACATTTTCTGTAAAACTGAATAGATTACAAACTGATTGTCCCCTCAAACTTTTTTTTTTTTTTTAATTTTCTTGCGCAAAGGGCGAACGCATGCTCAGACTATGCTGGCTGAGACGCATTATGAATGTTCATTTAACATTGTGCACAATACTTACTGCTCAATATGGACGCGCGTGTAATCCCCGACAATTGATAAGATATAATTTTATCTCCTGTAAACGTCCTGGCTTCAAAAGACTATTACGCTGCTTGAAGGCCGCATCAGGCGCTCAGCGGCGTTCACCTGCGCTCGGGCGAAGGTGACTGAAAACTGCACCGGAATTCAGAACGCACAGTACGCAGCCCAAGCAAGCGGGGATATAAAAAAAAATCTTATCATGGTAAATTTCATCATTGGCCCGTGCATTAGTTTCATAAAAGCAGCAGTTATTACATGTATTTTAGCAGTACTTGTCTAATTAAAGTTTGGTTTTGTTTGTGCGGTGTTACGTCCCAAAGCGACTCAGGCTATGAGTGGAGGACTGCGGAAATTCCCATCCCTTGGTGTTCTTTAATGTGCACTGATATCGCACAAAACACGGTCGCCTGGGTTTTTGGCTCCAGCGAAAAGCAGCCGCCGAGGCCGAGATTCGATCCCGCATATCCTAGGGAATAGCACCTAATTAAAGTAAACAGATTCACTTACATGCCCAAACTAACTTTCCTTCTCTGCGCATTCAATTCGTATAACTGCATAGACATTAATAGCAACGTCAAGGTACCTCTTAACGCCCTGCGAAAAAAACTCGGTAGCAGTGCAAAGACTCAATATCCAATTCCTGAGAAAACGTCAGGGTCGTTCTCGCATTCCCATGGCTACTGCCTGTGCTAAGACGAGCTGGGGCGTGAGGTATAGCCATTCTCTGCAATTCACAGGCGCTTTCTTGTCCCAGAAAGGGACATGAATTCGTGATACATCTCCCAGAAAAAAGGTTGCCTAGGCCATGATGTGCACCTTATGTAGAAAGCGTCTTCTGTTCTTCCGCCAATAAACAACAGGGTCATTAGCTCTACTTCCTCGCAGAATACTTCGATAATACACATGACACCTGCATCAAAGCAGCGCTGTTTAAAAGTCAGCTGGTATTCTTACACAAGATACACAGCAGCAGTTAGCACTGCGCGCCGATGCGTTCAGAAGACCAGCAATGACGGCCGTCCTAGTGGCGCCACCTGTTAGGGAAGAGTTGAACTACTCGCTGTAAACGGTCTATAGATTCAACTGATCCGCCTGCATCAAATTAGTAATGTCGACATGTGCCGCCTCCGGCCGGCCACCAGAAAGGTTAACACCGTGATTGGCGTGGGAAAGATCCGGGCGTACACTCGGTAATGTATGCAGCGCTTTTCTTTTCTCTACTGCGATTGGACCGTGAATGACCTGATGAAAACTGGCGTCAGCAAAACGGGTTGATGGAAGCGGGTTCGTACAGCGACGTGTCTTAGCTTTTTGTGCTCAAGCATTTCTGGCGTAGCATGATGGATTTTGCCCATGTCCGGATTCCGGTTCCATCCACCTAACCTACTATTGCTATGGCAAAGATCAAGCCTCGCTTTGCTGTAATAGGGTTATTGTATAGCCTCGACAGTTGGGCACCAAAGTCACTGTCGAGGCTAAATTCTGCCTAATTAGCAGCAATTAAACCTGCTTCAAGCACAACTTAGGAAATGAAACCTGAACGCGTCTAACTGAGCGTGTTAAGCATCGTCAGGCCTAATAAGCATATACTTAAACCTAATTAGGTTTGTAAATGCACTGTTACTTTAGTATGTTGCTGTCAACATACATTGACCGTAATTACACCTTCAAAATACAATTAATCTTGATTAGGCTTAACTAAACTTAATAGACCTAGCTAGTGCGAAAGCACTTCTAGCTTCGGGAGTAAAAATTGCACTTCGCTCTCCCTAAACCATTTTTTACCCATGTCCGGATTCCGGCTTGCATCCACCTAACCGACTATTGGTATGACAAAGATCAAGTCTTGCTTTGCTGTATAGGGTTATACTATGACTTGGCACTGATAGGGCATGCAAAATCACTGTCAAGGCTTTCACATTAATTAAATCTGTTTAATGCACAGCTCATGAAACGAGATCCGAACACGTCTAACTGAGCGAATTAGGCTTTGTTACGCCTGACAGACCTATAGCTAAGCCTTATTAAGTTTGTAAAATCACATTACATAAGTAGTACGTTGCTGTCTGAACATAAATTGGTCGTAATTACTCCTTCACAAATATAATTAATCTTGATAAGGCTTAACTAAACCGAATAGACCTAACTAGTGCGGAAGCACTTCAACAATTGCACTTCGCTGCCTAAAACACTCATTTTTTGCCCTGATGCGACTGGCGGGCGAACTATTGAGAAGTTGCTTCACGAAGAACTTGCCACAAGTTTGTTGAAGAAAAGCTTTTCATTCGGTGCTCGGATTTTGATCTACCGCGAGAATAGTTTAGCGTAGCGCCTTTAGCGTAAGCTTTACTAATGAACTTAACTAGAAGATGGCAAGCGAAGCTGAATCGAGCAAGAGCGCGAAGCAGCACCGTTTTTAGCTCAATGCATATATTAGAGTGCACAAGGCCGAGTAATCAGTTAATAACTATGGAATAGATACAGCTAAGTTGCTATGGTTGAAACTTGCTCATCAGCGTCTCCGCGAAACCGCCGATGCGAAATATTGCTGCGGTCGCTCTCTGTTTCTCAGGTTGGCTCTTCGAAAAAGCACCGTCGCCTTTTCTCTCTTGCGCTTTTGTACAAGCAGGCGTAGGCAGCTAATGTCCAAGTCTCATGCTTCGAAATTTAAAGCCCTCGAACGGCATTCGATGCATTACATGTGAAAGCATTTGAAAGCGCCCCGCGAATACACATGGGCACGGCTATAGAAATCAAACGCGGCCTTCCTTTTGGAATGACGAAGTGGGGCGTTTTGCTTGTGAGAGGGGCCCTTGGTCACAGCTGGAAAACAAAACAAAGCAGATATGCACAATAACAGTGAAACATATCGACCGGTGTGATCGATAGGTATCGAAACATTTTCAATGTCTGGCACTGAGAAGGCATCTTCGAGGTCCCCTCTGTATATCCCCGAAACTCATCGCAAGGCGCAAACGCCGAGGGGTTCCGAGATAAACGAGCGCGATTCGGTATTCGACTGTTGCTAGACAAGCCAGCAAGTAAGGGCACTCATTATTTCTTTTAACGCATGGGCCGTTACCGGGCCAGATAACAAATTTCTGCGCGTGCCCAATTGGCATAGTTCACAACGAGCACTCTTTCCCGCGGCGTTCGCGGGCGAGATCGAAATGCGCTACTCTTTGTTGCTGCAGCGTTTTCGCTGGCCGGTTGGCACGGGCGTGCGAGCAACGTTTGCGTGGCGATCCTTCTTCGAGGAAGGCTTGAGCGCAAAACTGGGCCGGGTCTCATTTCGTGGCCGGTTTCTTGCTTAGCGCGTCTTCCAGTGCGAGTTTTCGTTATGCAACGATTATATCGCGACTGATGGCAAGAAACAAACGAAATATAAATAATTTACTGGCAGCAACTTCGGGTCTGAATAAAGCTCGCAGCCTCGCGCACTTGTTTACATCAAGCATTTTTGTTCTGAATGAATCGTCTAGAATTTTAAGTGCGCCGAGGCAATTTCGCTTGGTCGATCGGTACGGTAGTTTTATTGCATACTAGCTTAAGTTCCCAGTATCTTCTCTGTCTAGTTTTCAGTCGAAAAGACGATGGAGCGAAATATAAAACTTGATGAATCGTGACATAAAACAATGCGTATGCTTCTTTTCGTTCCTTCTTTTTTTTTTCTAAGCAGTTTTGTTATTCATAAATGCACATTATCAATGCATTGGCAGAAGTATGTACTCGCGTGACGTGTTTGAAAGCTGTGATGCATCGCTCATAACGTAAATCTCGCAGCGAAAACTGAAGTGGTGGTAGCTCTTGTGATGGATGCAAAATCCACGCGGGGAACAGATTTAAATTTTGGGTTACGTGGCCAGCTGGAGCGGCTTAGCTGCAGCCCAGTTGGCGCAGGGGTTACGCTCCCTCGCGTAATCTTCAGTGGAGGCTCGTTCTGGTCATTATTTCTGCGCTCGACTAATCAGCTCCTAAGGTCGCTGATTACAATGAGGAAGCGGTCCCTTTCTCACTTTCTTGGATCTCCTGCAACGTTGCCGGTCCGCTAGCTGCGTTGGGGTACAGGGACCGGTGTATTTGTATAATTATAGACCCCTGGTACACGTTCGGTCAAGCTGCTCCCGTTTCGCTTTTTTCTTTTTCGCGCCGTTTCGTATAATGCCTGGCGCCGTGTCGTCTAAGGAGACCGCCGGTGTCCTGCTTCGCAGGATTGATCATCCTACTCCTCGCTGGACACCGTGCAGGCGTCTTCTGGCTCACAGCCGCTAATCAACTTCCTCGATTACTGCCGGCTTAGTGGCGCGCTTGCGGATATGGCGATTGAGGCTAGGAGCAGCAGCATGTCTTCCTTCGCGCCATTGTTCGGAACTTCCTATAGGCACGGTGTCATATCACTGCCGTATCGCCGCTGAGCTGTTCGCCTCCTGGCCGATTGCCCTGTTATTCATTACCGAAGCAGGAACTACCAAATCCTTAATGGAATAACGCTAAATATAAATTGCATTGCTCCGGCGCGTGTCGTCGTTCTCTGCCGATCGGCGCGTGGCCTAATTGAAATCGATACCCGGTTACGTCCTCCAATCGGACGCGGCAGTTTTATTCTTACGCTGGCCAAGTGATGTGGCGTGGCCGAGTTTTCCATTTTACTCTTTCTTTCTTTCGCAGAGAAAGTGGCATGTTCTGTCCCAGCTTCCATTACTTTTTTTTTTTTCGCGTTATTGGCACCAGTATTGATTGTAAAGTCATGATCTTGGTGTGCAGAAAACTTTCGCTCTGCTTTGGTGCACGCATTAGGATACACTCAGGCGAACAAGGGCAGTGCAACTCCGCCTACTGTACCACTCCGGTGACGTTTTTGTTTTATATATACATATATATACTCGGATCGAAAATAAATCTCAAGCCTATATTCTGGCCCCGCGGCGTGGTCAAGCAGACGGACGCTACCGGAGCTTACGCTGAGGCGTGTCTGTTCTGAGCTCAGTGTTTATTCTTGTTTCTTCTGTTCTCTGCTACCTTGCGAAGGCTACGAACTGCCTTCTGTATGAACGGAAGTGAAGGACACCCCCTCCAGAGAGGTTTCCAGCAAGGTGGACGAATTCTGAAGTAAGGAAACCGAGCCGAAAATCCCACGCACAGTTATGCTTAGCTCGGCGCTGCCGAGTGAGGCCCTGCCACGCATGTGTGGCATGAATTTTGCTTCGTCGGCAGCAGCCACGGGGCCACCTGCACCCTCCAAGTCAATACAAGTTCGGCGTCTACATACTCTCTCCCCCGACAGCATTTTCCCGGCGCTACGCGTCCTTTCACATGGATTGCTCCAGCGTCTCTGTGTCTCTAGCACTGCCTCAAGGAACGCTGCCCGTGGCACCAGTTGTCTTCCCTTCCAAGGCCATCCCTGCGGAATGCGTCTCTGCCACCTCAACAGACGCATCCCGTGAATACCCCTTCAAGTGCGCTCCAACAAACCCCAAAACAGTTACGCGTCACCGTCAAGCCTACATTCCACTTTGACATAACTGCCATCCCTTCCCGTTGTGTTCAACAACTGATCACATACTGGGCTCTTCAAACTACTGTGGATTTGTCATTCATCGCCATTCCAACACCATCACGGTGAACTTTCCTTCCCTAGCAACCGCTGAGAAAGTGTGCGCGGTTACGCGAAACCCCCTGGACTTGAGCAAGCACGTCCCTGTACAGATATATTTTGCATCTGGACCTGACACTGCGATGCATCGTCTACCATGTAAACAGCGCTAGCTCTCCTGAGCAAGTGAGAGCAAATACTTGTTGCTTAACACATGCTCCAAGCCTGACCTATGGGACACCGAGGCAGGTACCTCCTTACCCTTCAAGGCCCTCTGAAGCTACCAGACTACCTTACCAATTATGGTGCGACCCTCAGGCCGCAGTCCTTTCGTCCATGCCATATCTTCTGTTATCACTGCCATAAAGAAGAGCATATGCAAAATACCTGCCCCAATCCTGCAGCAGTGGTCGATATGGACGTGTCGCAGGCCTTTGTACCTTTTGCAAATCGCCAGGTCCCGCAATTCGTTCTTCCACTTGTCCAAAGAAGAGGGAAAGGAAGTTGAACAAGGCGTTTGGGAACACTGATGTCACCACAAGCAATCGCTTCGATGCTCTCGCATGTGATGAAAATGAATTCCTTCATCTTCCTACTCGTGTCTTCCCAACTCATAACGTGCCTTCTTAGCAACATTCATACGCAAAAGCTGCTGACTGCCGGCCAAGAAAGGCCATACCGACACGTAAATCCACAGACAACACAAATGACGACACCGCGCTAGATAATGTCAGCGCAGAGGCTGGTCGGCATTTAGAACTCACTAAGGGCGCAACCACGTAACGAAGCATCTCCGCAAAACAATGAGCCACATTTTGGCACCATGCAACGTCCCATTCAGTGTGCATAACCCGGCAGTAGATAAAATATGTTCGCTCATGAAGCAGCTAACCGCCCTGGTAGTTGCATCCCCTCTGGTGGTGCAATGGAACTGCCGAGGTTTTGCTAATAAGGGACCAGAAGTGAACATCCGCTGCGCGACGGCAAACTCAAGGCCTGGGCCTTCTTTTTTCAAGAGCACAATTCACTTCCTCGTTTTTCTGGTTTCTGCGCCATACCATACTCCTTCCATCCCTGATCGCCGGTGCACCGCTTCCTCCCTTCATCCAGGTAAATCTGCAATTTATGTTCATCATTCTGTCCCCCATACACCGATCAATTTTTTTCATTATGGTGTGACACTTGACAAGAGGTCGTTGACCTTCTTATTAAACCTGTACATACGCTACTGATTCTGGCATCTTTTTATGGTCGTCTAGGAACAGCATCTCCGCAATTACTGCTCGGGTGCCCCCCATTTTAAATGGCGGAGACTGCAACGGCGCTCACACTTCGTAGGATTGGATTCCTTCAGGGGTGCTCACATTCATGGCACCTTTCTGGATTATGCATTTCATCTTCTAAATTAACCGCAAACTTAAAACGTGCCGTCCGTATTCACCTAATTTGCCATGGTGGTTAGGCCCCGGCAACCCTCGTTGGGATATTGAACCAGGTACTTTGAGCAGCGACAACAGCCCTATCTGATCTTCATTATACCTTCGCGTCTGCGGAAAATACGCCGCAGCGTTCGTTTGACATCTTGGGACGCTGTTCGCTCATATAATCGGTTGTCTACATTGAATCCATCTATCGCTCCCTACACTTTCGGCTGTTTTGTCGGCTCACACATTCTCTACTACTGTAAATGAGGATGACCTGAACCAAGACATGCACCTTTTAAATCTCTGGGCTCTTCATCTCCAGGCGGATCGTTATGCTTCTCGTAACTCTGATGAACTTTCAGCTATTTCCGCTCTTCTTCGGGCTACTGCACGTGCGCGGCGCTACTCAAAACGACTTAGCAGGGAACGCTGGGCTGCATGGTGTGCACGCCCCTTCTATGCATAGGGCAATCGACGTCTTTGGCGGATATTGCACGCTATGGAACACCCTTCTTAAGTAGCTGATTACACCTGAAGCATTCGCCTGGCCCTGAATGTGGATGAAGTTTCATTTGCACAACAGGCAGCCCACCAGTTTTTCCCAAATCATGAATTTATTCCTACTCCAGTAAAACTGCCTACTCCTACTCCTTGTATTTCTACTCCTTCTCCGGTGTTATCAATGCCTGAGCCCTCTGATGAGATTACTACAGACTTCACTATGGCAGAATTGCTGGCCTCCATAGATGGCTCAAGACAAACACTGCCCCCGGACACGACGGCATACCTAATTCATTTTCGTAATTTTGGAAGGGTCTGTTTACAGTATCTGCTTGATACACTCAATGAGGTGTGGCATTCTTCCGGGAGAGTGGAATTCCAGGAAAGTAGAAACATTCTATCGTGGTTTCAATACCCAAATCAGGTCAACCGCCAGTTTCTCTAACGGCCCTCCGTCCTCTTTACCTTACGCCTACTGTCTGCAAGATTTACGAACACATTCTAGCAGCTCGCTAGTCATGGTGGTTGGAATCTAATGCTTGCTATCCAGAATATCAAATCAGGTTCGGTTCTCAAATTGGAACAAAAGACGGCCTTGCAGCTGTGGCTGCTGATGTATACTTAGCCATTCTCCCCAGAGTCATTTGGTTCGTACAGTGATCGCTACAGACATCACAAAGGCATATAAACACATCCTTCACTCTGCAATTCTTGGCACCATTCAGGATCTCGGTTTCCCGAATCGTTTTCTGCTTTCAATTCACTCCTTTTTAACGAACAGAACCTTTAGTATCCGTGTACATGGGAAGCCTTTTGGTCACTTTACCTCCAACCGCGGGATGCCCCAGCGTTCCGTCCTCGCTCCCACGTTATTTAACGTGGCTTTTATACCTCATGTCCGAGCCTTATAAAACATGCCTTCTATACGCGTTCTTGCGTATGCCGACGATGCGTCCGTACAACAGTCGGCGCTCCAGTACGCGTTGAATGTTTTAACATCTCGACTCCCTGCTTTGGGTCTGTCTATATCGTGTAATAAATCATGTTTCATTCGACAGAAGCAAGGCGCTCCTGTGCTGTGCGATGTATCAGTGCGCGTTAAAGAATCCAAGGTGGCCGAAATTTCCGGAGCCCTCCACTACAGCATCCCTCATAGCCTTAATTGCTTTGGGACGTTAAACCCTATAAACTAACGGATGTGTGAGGTGGTATTTGAAAGAATAACTTCGTCGCGCCACCATTAGAGCAGGATCATAGTAAACTTGCATGATATTCAATCGCTTGTGCAAATTAGTAACAATTTTAATATACCAGCCCTGTTTCGCTTTTTTGTCGCGAAAACAGACGTATACTCGCATGTCCCCCTTTAGTTGCAGCGAAATTTCTATTGCGCATTGCGCCAACGTACAAATAAATGAAATCCTTGGTCCTGATCTCTGTTCGAGTCATTGCATATACCAAGCCCTCCGGCCGTAACCCCGCCTCATTCCCATTTATTCATGCGGCGCAGTTACACGCCTACGCAGCCCCTTTTCCTGGCGCCTATGCACGTTTACCCAGGTCGCGCGCTACGCGCATTTCTTCGCGTAATGAAGACCAAGCCTGGCGGCCATGTATGCGTCCGTAGATTTCCGCTGCCCGAAGCGGGTTATATAAGCGCGCTTATGCCTTCGGGCTGGCCTCGCTCAAAGGTAAGCCGCTTCGATCCACTTTTCAGGCGCTCGCTTATAAAAACTGACGATTCACGGTCCACGCTTGCATTTTTCTCGTCGTCTTTTCAATGGCTCCTTTCTCGGTTTCGTATACTTGGAAGGCGTCGTGCCCTCTTCTATTTTTTCTCTTCTCACTCCAATATTTATCCGGAACTCAAGGCAAGGAAGCCAGCTGAATCTTGCCAGCGCGAATAAAATGGGTTCCGAGGCCCCCGTGTTTGTTGATACAGGCCTCGCCGGAAGGTGCAAGCGTGCGCGGTGGTGCTTGTCTGCAGCGCAAAAGGTTTTTGATTTTCGCATGTGCCCAGCCTCGTCAGCCCCCACTTCTGTGTTCTTGCCCCTTCCGCTTCTGCCCGTTGCTTTGGCCTTAACCCCTCCCCCTCGCCCCGAGCCTTTGTGCTTTTCTAGCGGCGACGCCCAAGGCTCTCCCGCGCTCGAGCTGATGTTCAGGGATGAGTAAACGCGAAGCCATCGGGGTTTTGCTAGCCGGGAACTGAAAACACAGACGCTTCTTAGCGACTCCATCGCATGGCGCGCTCCTCAATCCAGAACTTGCAGAGTTTACCAGCTGTGTAATATATATATATATATATATATATATATATATATATATATATATATATATATATAATATAATATAATATACACGGACATCCATGTATGTGACCGCGAGTCCATTGAGTGCAACGTAAACTCGTGACCAGAATGAGCGCGGGCGCAGGGTATTCCAAGCGAGAAGCGGCGACTTCCAGCGAGGAAAGCACCTCGGAAATCGCGTCCAGATAAAACACTCGTGTCAGTGACAAATGTTACCTGCAGGCTTATCGTATTGCTAGCATCCTAAAACAGCGCCGACTGCTCTCCGTTTATTAGATCAGATCTCTATTGTGGATGTCGCTAAGCGTGCCGACGCCTGTGTTAAATCGGTGGCGCCGTTGTCAGTGGAATGCTGGGACTTAGCGAGCTTAGCAGTGACCTGCGCATTGAACGCGAACTGCAATGGACGTGACTTCTGGTCGCAGACGCAACCGCGAAACGTCTCTGATCTCTTGGTTGCGGTCCCTTCCGACTTACTGCGTTGCAGTTGTTTCAGTAGCGAGGCACTAGCGGTAGCGCGAAAGCAAATAAATACCCAGAAGTGAATCCGCTCCGCCGCCACCCTTCGCTGTGATCCATCCTGTACGGCGATCATTTTTTCACTGGTCTTCAGATAAATTATTTAAGGCATTGTTGGCAGTGAGTAAATCATGCGGTTGGGAGGCTTTTGGCAACGGTGATTTTGGATTAATTCTAATAGTTAGGCTGCACCGAAGTCTCATACATGGTTGCCCCCAACGGAGCGTGCGATTGCCGCGCAAGTGACAAATGTTACCCTCGTGCTGAGCAGAACGCATGTGGAGAGCTTCGAGAATATGCAACAACTCTCCAGTTTTATGCGATAGCGAATACAGTTCGTTCGGTCGAAAACACGTCGCCGTATAACCCAGAATATTGAGAGAAACATGCCGGGAAGAAATGTGCGCTTGATTTCGTACCCGAATTGCGACGCAGTCTTTCTTTGTGCAGTGTTCAGGGTCATGTCCTACCATTTCGCTTCTCATTTCATATCCGTCTGCTGGTCAAAGTGGAAGCCAGTTTGCAACACGGATTCGAACAAACGACATATGTGCTTCCAGAGTGCGCTTTTTTTCAGCCAACTAAAGACGTTTAACTCTCTGCCAAGTTCTGTGCCATATTCGCGGTATAAAAAGCTGGTGTTAAAAGCGTTGTCGCGACGCGAAGCTTAAAGGTATACTGAATAAAAAAATTGCCGCCGAGATTTTCAGCGCAGATGGTAGCTATCGCATTGGGAGTGACCAAAACAATGCACTTTATGAACAGAAATGAGTGGAAAGTAAGTATTTTAATTAATATTTCTCAAATCGCTTCACCTAGCGGGCTCCTGTGAAAGCTCTTAGCATCCTCGATCGCCCGCACCAGTGCGCACCGGGGCGCCCTGGTGCGCACCATCTAACCTCGATCAACCGCACCAGTGCGCACCCGCTGTCCTCGAACACCGGAAGCGCCCCTTGCCGGGGCAGTTTTTCGTTGCCCCGTCACGCACCCAGAAAATCGGTGGTTCAACATCATCAGCATCATCATCACCCTGATTATACCCACTGCAAGACGAAGGCCTCTCCAGTATTTCTCCGCTTAACCCGGTTCTGTGCTAGCTGCATCCACTTGACCCCTGCGAACTTCTTAATCTCATCCGCCCACCTAACTTTCTGCCGCCCCCTGCTACGCTTTCCTTCCCTTGGAATCCAGTTTGTTACCCTAAGCGACCATCGGTTATCCTCTCTTCGCACTACATGTCCTGCCCATGTCCATTTCTTCTTCTTAATTTCCACTAGAATGTCGGTAACTTGAGTTATTTCTCTGACCCACTCTGCACGCTTTCTATCTCTTAATGTTACCCCTACCATTTTTCGTTCCATAGCCCTCTGGGTTGTCCTCAACTTAAGTAGAACTCTCTTGGTTAGCCTCCACGTTTCAGCCCCATAGGTGAGTACAGGCAAGATGCAACTGTTGTATACTTTCCTCTTGAGCGATACCGGTAAGCTGCTAGTCATAATCTGCGAGTGCTTGCCAAATGCGCTCCATCCCAATCTTATTCTTCTTGTTATTTCCTCGGTGGTTCGCAGGGGTGCAATCCCGGCAAGCACTGCGGGACGCCCGCTGCAGGGAAGCCGCTTTGCCCTGCTCGATGTGCTCGCGTCTGCACGCTGACTGACGCGATGGAGAAAAATAGTACGGATGGTTGCCGCAATCGATAAACTGCTGTCAAGATCATCTGGTTACGAAGACGAAATGACAATCGACCTGACACAGCGTAAACACGGTGAATGCCCGAAAGTCCACCAGTTTTTTTTGTTATCGGGCCGTTTATCTGGCGCCTCAACGATAGCGAGCGGCTTCAGGTACGGGGGCGGCGGAAGCGTGATCGCGGGACCATGACGTTCGTGAGGGTAGTTGTGACGTCACACCTGCCGGCTCACAGTCGGGAGTGCGCTGCTCCTGACCCGGCGGCCGCTCAGAAAACGTCAAAAATACAGCCATCCGCTCAAAACTAACCCGAATTATCTGTCTGTACCAGTGTAATCGTGTCTTAAGAATGCAATTGTGGTGCTTTCTCAATATTTTTGGATATTTGTTCAGTATACTTTTAAACGTCTCCCTATTTTTTTTTTTTTTTTTCACTATTATCACGCGGAGAAGCTCTGTAGTAAACGCTGCAACTGCAAGTGACAAGCGCTCTGTACGCATGATTGTGCTTTTACAAACTGCGATATCCTGCATAGGATACTTACCGACCGTCCGCTCGATGCTTCCGTGAAACCAATAAAGAAATGGATAGCTGTAGTACATGCAGGTGGGTGGGTGTGTGTGTGTGGGGGGGGGGGGGAGGTTATGCTGCGCCTCAGGTCTGGCGGATGCGGACATGCTTGGTAATAATGATATTAGTGGAAATGATTTGATTCAAGGATAGGTTTGGAGGCAACAAAAGTTGCTGAGGTACACCGCCTAAGAGGGCAGTCCGGCGCACTATAGGGAGGCGTACTACATAAAATTGTAGGAGATTAATCATGGCTTGAACCTAGTGATAGAGCGAGAACTTTGAGTGTTGCAGCGATAGCCCCTGTAACACCGCCTTTTGAATATATAGTTTTGCTGTAAGTTGGCTTTTGGAGAAAGGAAGGTGTAGTATAATTTTCGGTGAACACCACGGAATGGTACATGGTACGAAATGGCACAAGGGCACATTTTCATATTTTGTTCCTTAAATTTTAAATTCGTTTATAAAAAAGGAAAAGCGCAGTATCTTCCAGACTTCTCGCTGACACTTGACTGCGCCGTGAGGGAAGGCAGGAAGGTGGGAGTGAAAGCGGAAAGAGTAAGAGAGTCCTTAGTGGAGGGCTACGGAGTAATTTCGGCCACCTGAAGGCCTTTAACGTGCGCTGACATCGCACATCACAGGGTTGCCTCTCCGTTTAATTTAGGTTTTGAGGAAAGGAAAGGCGCAATGTACTTTTGGGTGGACACCTCGGAATCGTGGACCCCTACACTTAATCAGGTCAAGGTCAATTTTTCATTTTTTGGCGCAATATACGCACAGAAGAACAAGCGAGCGCCGCCGGCTCCGCGCGCCGCACGCGCGAAAGGAAGGGGACTGCTCCTTAAAGATCAGATGAAGGTCAAATTGAAGCACATGGGAAGAACGGTTCTACCTACCGTAGTGAAGGTTTCCCTTAAAAAGAAACTGGGTACACAAGCTCCATCTATGGCGCGACCGAGTTAATGGCTCCCGTACTCGTTCTTGTACACATACGCTTTGCAGGTCGCTTAATCATAAGTTCCTTAACTTTTTCACATTACTCATTATTATAAATCGTAAGCTGCCGCATTGTGTGAAAGACCACTGGACGTAGGCATAAAGCCTGACCAAGCCGCGCAAACGTACCTGCGTGGCCCAGCGGCAGCGTATTTGACTTGGGATCCAAGGGTACCTGAGCGTTCGGTTGATTTATGGGGTTCAACGTCCAAAAGCAACTCGGGTTATGAGAGACGTAGCAGTGGAGGGCTCCGGGAATTTCGACCGCCTGTGGACTGACATCGCACAGCACACGGGCGCCTTGCTTTTCGCCTCCATCGAAAAGCGGCCGCCAAGGCCGGGATTTGATCCCCCATTCCCGGACGCAGCAGTCGAGCGCCCTGACCACTGCGCCATCTCGGCTGGGTCTCTGAGGGTGCGATTTCCGTCTCGCCATAATCAAAATTTGCACCACCACCTCACAACTGAAAGAAGCTACCTGGTTTAACAGTTCCTGCAAATCATGGCATGTGGCCATGTCATGTGGTCGCGTGACGTCACAAAATTAACCGCCGACAAACCAGTGCCCGGATATGTGTTGTCCACTGCCGTGTCCCGTCTCCTGCGCTATTTTCTTCTGCCATGTCACCTTCCATCTTTTAGAGGCATATACTACGTGATTTTCCGCTCACAACGCAGACTCCAGATTTTCTAGAGACCTTAAACGTTATCGCGGAAGTAAAATCCATTCCTTCAATTTGTTATGTCCGGCACCGTGGCTTTTCAATTTTTTTTCCTGGAGGAAAAATGTAGTTCACAACATGCGAGACAAATATTCGTTGGACTTTCGTTTGTGCCAATTTTCTTATCGTTTAGCTACGACGAACAAGTTGGTAAATGGGCTGGCCGTCCACTCGTTATCTCGACCAACACATACAAAAGCGTTGTTGCGGTGAAGTCCTGCATGCCCCTCTTTTGACGACACGCCGCTCCAGGGAGTCTAGCATGTATCGTTCGCGCGACGTCCAGAGCAAGCTGAGAAGTTTTGATAGAAAGCAATACCCAATCGCAGACGCGTCTCCGCGCCAGAAATAACAAATGAAAATGGTTTCGCGACGACGATTGATCCAACATGCTCACGGGACACAATGGCGCCCTCTGTTTCGCCTCCAGCCGCGGCAGAATAAAAGAAGCCGACTTCTCGAGCGCGTCGCCGGCGTTAAGCCTCTTAGGGCAGGAGCGCACGTGGCGGTCGTGGCGGCGCATTTGGTATTGCCGCGAGGTAGCGCGACCGCCGTTTATAGGGACAGCCAGCTGAAAACTGGGCTAACAACCATACTCGGCACCCAAGCTGCTGCTATCTGACCTCACGGGACACCCGGCGGCCTGCCGAGTAGCGCGCGGGGTCGAATGTTGAGTCAGGTGGGCACCGGCGCTGGAAGTCACTTGCCGAGACTAGGCCACCGAGGTGCTCCGCTCAAAGCGCGCTCCTTGTCTGCCTCAGCGCTCCTCCTCCGAGCAGCGGCCGGTGTCGTACCGAGCGGCAGCGGTTCTTGTGCGACGAGGGCCTTGGCAGATGCTCTGGGCTCTGCCTAAACGTGTATGTCCAATACAACTGTGAGTCACGCCGTAGGTGTCGCGTCTCCACGTGCGTATAATCATTTTCCAAACGCTCCGTGTCCTCGCTTTGCGGCAAGGTACTCGAAAGCGGATCACATTTAATTAAAAAATGCTCTATTTTTCTCAACTAAAAACATACCTAACCGTGGAATTCACTTTTTTTTTCTTTTGCAAGGGGAATGAGGAATACATAAAATGACACCAAAATTAAGATGTAAATACAAGCTCGTTTACATTCACTGTTACTGAGTAATCGTGCACGCGCGTTTTTTTTTTTTTTTTTTTTTTTTTTTGTCGTTTTTTTTTCGACACGTTCTTCTCAATTCGGGGTTATGGCCAAGCCTTTTCGAAGCGTCATGCGCTATCGCGTAAAAAAAAAAAAAAAAGAAAGAGAAAACTTGCCACCCACGAATGCCTCGTGCGCTACATTCACCATATTGCCGTGACCCTACGAGAATAACCGAGAGGCGTCTTCGTCGTGTGAGCTGCAGGTGTCGTTTTACTGTGGGGTCAGCGATTAGGCGGCAGAGAGTGTTTAGGTTTTTCCCTAGGTTCTTCCGGCTTCACTTAACACTTGGGCGAGGATAGTCAGTGTTCGGCTCAATAACAGCAGTGTAGCGTGCAGTTTGGCCGCATTAACGTGCGACCCTTTGTTGGTGGCAATTTGGGACTGCCCCTCCATGAGGATGTGCCGTCTATAGCAGTGAAGAACAGATTACAGTATTTGTGCTCCACTGTCTTGCTATTGGAGAGACGGTACAATGTTTGCATGTTATATGTTGATCAGCCAGCTCTGTTTTTGTCTGGTTTTGCGGGAGCAGGAAGGAAGGAAATGTCAGATAATTCGTGCTTCAAATAGCTGTAATTTAAGGCTTCAAAAGGCGACATGAATTAAAGGCACACGACGAGAACCACGAGAAGAAAAAAAAAAACGGCGGAAAACAGCAAGAAAAAACTTTTTTTTTTTGCGCTGTTGTGTTCCTGTCCTGTTCTCTCCCTTTGCTGTTGGTCGCTGCGTCTTTGTGTGTTTGTGCGTGCGTGCGTGTGTGTGGGGGGGGGAGCGGGGGGTCGGCAATATCGCCCCCTTTTTTTCTGGTTCTACAGAGGTGAAAGGGAATCTGAATGTTCGATGAGTTTTAATTTGCACTTCGTAAAGCCAACATCTAGATCTCGTCACCCATTCTGTTAAGTGTTGTGAAGATGTTAATTTCGTTTTGGCTGCATTCTGCGTCAGTGTGTTCTGCTAGCACCGATTGTTGCTGCCTTTATTAACCTACGAAAATATATGCAGCATTTTCGTTGAAAAGGAGCTCTCACCTTTTCAAGCGATGCTGTATAATTGGCCAAATAGGGCAGGGCATCAATGCAATTCTACGAACCTACGAGGGCACCGAGCTGCGGTTCAGGCATATGCAAAGACGGGAATCTAGCGTTCCATCCTAGTGTCATCCGTAGTGAAAATCCATTGTTTGATACATGGTGGTTTCTGGTAGCAAAAGATAGTTATTCTTGAGAAGGTTGGATTTAGAGGGCTAACTTTTTTTTTTTTTTTTTTTTCACTGATGTCAATATATTAGTCTTCCTTTGGCCTCTACTGGAGTGGGGCACTTGTATGCCTCTAGCGGCCTCACTCCCTTATCTTTACACCGTTGGATGTATGACCCCATTTATCAAACAAGAAATCCGCGGTCTCCAAAAAGCCCACCTCCACACTCCAGAAGCTCCACTCACCACCCGCCAACCACCTTCACCAGAAGGCCAGCCCGAGTCACCCACCTCCTCCCTTCCTCCCTCTAGAAGCCCACGCGGCACCGGAACGAAAGCGAGGCGGCGAAATCCAGCTCAAAGTCGCTGTGAAAAGGAGATCCATGTGAAAGTGACATATGCAACCGACGCTGGCAACACAGACTTGTCGCAACAAACCGCATGTTCGCCTGTGCATTGTTTTCCGGCCACAGGAATCGAACTCGTGACGTCAAGGCCGAAACGGACTTCATGATCATCGCTCGAATGTGAATGGTTGTGAAGCATAGCCTCCGAGATTCGCGCGTCCGTCTCAGCGCAGCACATTTCGGTTCCGAAAACAGCTGATGACGGGGACACCCGCACTTTGTCGATGACCCTATGCCTTAGTTCATAAAGGTTCCGTTTGCAGCGAAAGTAGCGCCTCTGTATTAGAACGCTGCGATCTATCGATGCAGGCAAACCTCACATCGAGAGCACTCGAGTGATGCTCAGTTTTATAAGCCTCATTATTTTATAAGTCTTCTTCAAAACTAGCCTATAGATAAACGAGTGAGCAGCCATTCAATAGCACTTTACGATAAAGAGCAGAGTGTTCTTAACCGTCACATGTTTTTTCAGGAAAATGAAACATAACTCTGTTGTTCTCGGACGCGCGTTCAAGCCCGTGCCCAGGAAAGTGTGCGTATTTTTTCCAAGTCTCCTTTTAAAAGGTCAAGCGCAATACTGTCTTTTTATCCATTTAGTCAGTTTAGTTTAGCGCTAGGAAAATGTCACTTCACGGTTCTTCCACTGTTTGCATAGGATGAAACTGCGCACTGAATATGCACCTGAGCGGCTTGTGTAACTGCTGGAGGCTATCCTTTACACGATATCGGCAAAATAGTTTTGAGGAAGTTCATGAACTTACCACAAAGTGTCTGCGAACAAGAGCTGCTGAAAGCGTTCAGCTTGTGAGCTAGGTATTTCTGATATGCTAACCCGTGTCAGTGGCGTGAACAAGCTACTTGAGTTTGCCAACACTGACACTATGCCTTTTTTTTTTTTTTTCTTTTGTAATCCTCGTCAACGCGACATTTCCTGAGCAAAGCACCCGCAAAGCGTTAAATGTCTTGAGGAAACATTTGTTCGCTGGCTTATGTCAGTCTTATGCCTTATAGGGCAGAAAGACTGACTGAAGAAGCCAGAAGAAAAAAAGGCTTATTACATTGCAGCCAACAGTAATGAGTCCTTTTTGTTATGTACCATATTTCTTTTTATGCGCTAATATATTTCTGTTAACGAATGCGTGTATCCATGCGTACGCGGTTGTATGCGTCGACTGAGCAGGTCTACATTTTTCTCTCTCTCACTGTTATCATTTCCTTTTCTTCACACTTTATCGCGAACTTAGCCTCTCCTATTTTCTGCTTCTTGGCCGTTCGTGCGCACTTTTTGCTATTTCTTTGTTCATGCGGCGGGCCGTTACGGATGGGCTTCCTCTCACGCTTCACAAGTCCAGGCCCAAAATGCGACGATCGTGATCTAATAACCTTAACTGAGATCTGCACAGGTTCTTCTAAGTCAAGAAAATTTTTCGTTTTGCCGTTTTCAGCTCTGCTGCGTTTTTTGTCTGCCTGCCGAAACAGCGCGGCTTAATAACTTTACATGCGCTTCACCTCGCGACCTTGGCTGTCTCCATCCTGGTCTCGTAATGACCTCCTGTGCATTAAGACGTGTCAGAAAACAAAGAAAAGAGCGAAAACGATTCAAGACACTGAGGACGTTGTCTGGAACCTTCCGATTCACAGAAATTCTCAAGGTATCTCCACACATACAGACTAAGTGAAGTTATTTTCTATACTGTTGCTTTTGACGTGCTGCCGGTCGACGAGCATCAGCTTACCCTAGTAATCAAGTTATTGATACCTGCGCCATTGAAGGCGATACAAGATTTTCGCCCAACGCTGTAGTTCCGTAGCTAGCTGCACAGCTCTTTATCGCTCTATAACCCCCCCCCCCCCTTCCCTCGTTGTCCCCTCATGAAACCGCGTTTATTAAGGCGAGAGCCTTTAATGGCTCATGATGTCGTGGATAAAATGCGTCCCGCTTTTGCGACGGCTCTGATTGGCCGAGGCGGAATGACGTCATAGAGGTCTCGACCAATCACAGAGCACCACCACAGTATGCGCGAATGCGTGCCTTATATGATCATATGTCAATCAATGATCCATTACGAATTCATGACTAATTAATAAATTAAGACATTAATTACTAACAAATACCTATTTAAACATTTTAATAACTACCTAATATTTCATTAATAAAATCAATTACCTAGTATCTAATTAATTAATTCGTTACTAATTAGTGCGAGTTGCGTAGCAGGATGCGGCATTCAGGCTTTCGCCTTTCACTACTTTAGTCGCTAAAGTGCCTTGTAATTTTTCTTTGCCCTCTCACCTCGGCAGTACTCCGCATGTTCCTATGCGTCTCCTAGTTCGTCTGCAACAATCTGTCCTATGTCATCTCCATATCTGGCGTCTTCTGAATTGCCCAGCCTACCGCTCCCAACTATGCAGCCTTGAAAGCTGTACGGCCGCTAAGTGTGCAAATAACGTGAAAAATTATGTAACGTGACTCTATGTTTTACATAAAAGTTGCAGGTTGAGGTACACCTGAGAGGCATGTTTTAGAGACCACCGAAAACTTGTGCAGCCTAAAAAATGTGATGCGACGGCGCATTGCTGTATACTGCTTTTTTGGTTTGCATCCCCCGGTGGTTGTTTCTCTTTATTACATTCAGCTTACAGCGCCCACGCCACGATGCGTCGGCAGCTTCCATTAGTCATCAACGTCGGCTCCAACTCATACTATACTCCGTTTCATACATCAGGTGCAACGCAGCGAAAGCTACGCAAGTAGTCCGCGAGAAAAAAAATCAGGAGGCGTATCACTACGCGCTCGTTCTGTAGCCGAGTGGTTCCTGCGGAAACGGGCTCTATTACGAGCATACACGTTTGCAATAACTTGCTTCGCATGCCTAGACATCTTCGCAGTGCAGATCTTATAGAAAAAATGCGTACCGAAGAACCATTTTCTCAAAAAGAGATGCGCAGCGCGGAGGGCACAGCCAGCGCCATCTAGTGGCACAGCTGGCACGGTTGCGGGGCAGCGAAAATGCGGCACGAACAAAAACGACATAAAAAAACATGCAAATTCACCGAATCCGACTCTTCCTCCCTAAAAAAGAAATGCTTTTTATGAAGTTGATGGCAAATGTAAGATGTATTAAGCTTGCAGAAAAAGCAAATATTATTTTCTCTCGTCAAGAGCAGGCACTATTTTTCATCGCGGATGCGGAGAGCGCAAACAAGAGCTGTAGCTTTGGTAGTGTTGCACTTGATGTATGAAACGGAGTATAGCTTCAGTTTCTTTTCGGCGATAGTGCGCTCTATACTGCTCAGCCCAAAGGCACGACTTCGAAGGCGCCAGTGTGAGATCCCGGTACAGAACCCCGGAATGTCGAAATTAATCCGGAGCCCTTCACTACGGCGCCGCTCGTGGCCCATTGACAGTAAGCGAGAACAAACTGCGCGCTGCTTACCTTCATGGAGTCACTTCAGTCGAGTGCACGTAAACGCTTCCAATTATGAAATTCAAGCCCCAGACATTGCATGAACAATTTGTAGAGTTGGAAGGTAAGTTTTCATTCGTCTATCTTGGAGACACTTCGGCTAACAGAGTTTTGCCCTTATAAAGCACTCCGGCTTTTTTTTTTTTTTTGTTGTTGTTGTTGTTGTTTTTCGTGCGTACTTCACTTGGGACAACCTGTATTTGGTCTCGGTCATTTCCTCCGCTTGCCTTTACATTAAGTAGGGGGACTGGCCACTGTTCGCATTTATTTCAAAACGACCAGCTTTCATCTACATTTACCAAATCATTCAGCTTCAGAAACATGTCGGCCCATTCCTACTTGCTGTGCCTTCTTCCTTTGTTTAATTATTTCTTAGTACCACCAAGATGCATACACGCAATGCACGGAGTGTTTCGTCTCTAAAAAAGGAGAAGGCCAACCATCCCGCCTACAGACAGTGTCTGCACCGGCAGCGGCTGCTGAGTTGGAGAATGACATCTATGATGTAAAAGAGGCGCATGAAGGACACGCGGCTGTTCGCTAAGGTCTTCTCTTTCCATTTCCGCCGACGTCCTCTAGAATTGATGGCCTCTTCATCGCTGCACGGCGTGCCTTCCATAGGTGTATCGCTCACGCTCGTCAGCCATCGTTCCGGTACCTTTCACGCAAGTGAGTGCAAGTGCCGGGGTTGCCGGAAGTGCTGTTAATTGAAACGTCCTTGAATACCGAGGCTCCCGTATCGTGGCTTCTGTTCTGAGCTGCCCCTCCTTGCTAGACTGTTGTGTCTGCCGTATTGCTTGTTTTTATACTTTACTTACCTGATCAGCGGCATCTTTTTTTTTTTTTTTTTTCGCGCGATAGAATGCATACGAAAAACATTCGCGGGTGATTTGTTTTCTGTCCATAACAATGCAGCGCGCGGTACGCAAAGTGCTGCAGTAGTATCTAACCATGTCTGTCAAAATGCGCACGCGTGCACACGCATGCGCACCAGGGTAGCGCGATCGAGCACCAGTCGCGGGCGGCCGCAACGCGATCGAGGCAAAATGCCAGAAACGCCGGTGTGCTCTGCTCTATGTCACTGCATGTTACGAAGCATGTCCAACTTCATCCAGATGCTCAAGTGAGTTGTTTATTTATAACCACAATTAACGCTTAAAGGGCAACTCCGATTATTTTTTTTTCTCATTTCGTGTTATTCATTGCATTACATTCCTCGATGTGTCCTGACTCCAACAAACAAAACAATTGATTTTCTATATTTCAAATACAACTATTTTAAAATGAAAGAACAAGAAATCAAAACCGAAATTGGTTTCATGGCCAGAGACAACGTTCCGCTTGACAAAACTGTGACGTCACATGCAGTATTGGGAAAACATTCGCACGTGCGTTGGATGGTAGAAATGAAGCCTGGAAATTTGCCCCACCGGGGTGGCGCAGTGGTTACGACGCTCGACAAGTGTTCCCAAGGATGCGGGATAGAATCCCGGCCTCGGCGGCTGCGTTTCGATGGAGGCGAAACGGAGTGGCGTCCGTGTGCTGTGCGATGTCAGTGCACGTTAAAAAACCCCAGGTGGTCGGAATATCCGGAGTTATCCACTACGGCGTCTCTCATAGCCTGAGTCGCTTTGGGACGTTAAACCCCACAAACCACAAACCACGAAGTCTGGAAATCATGACTCAGCACATAAGATGCCTGAGATAGCCTCAAAACTTCATAATCACGCGGAGAGCGGGCAGTAACGCGGGTATAATGTTTGTAACGTAACAAGCACAGTGTTGCCTGCAGAAATTGTTTCAACTAAGGTCACGAGAACTGTAGATATTGAAATCGAGTTGCGCGCGAATAAATTACCGCACGGTGCCCAAATTTGGTAGAGTGCGTCAGGGCGGAGAGAAAAACCTGCAGTCAAATTTTTACGCTAAGTTCTAAAAACCTCCGGAGTTACCCTTTAAGAAGTCTACCTTTCATTAATAACATATTTATGAAGTGTCATGAACAGTCGCCGTAATATCTGGCACCGCGATAAACCTTGCCTTATAGTAGTTAATTCCTTCCATTAACTAAAATTTTACAAATCACACTTGTTTTTGGCCCCCTGTTACACATTCGAAGGCTGAGCAAGAGCTGTAGGGTGCTTGTCCAATGTTTTTTAGGGGCATCCCCCAAGGCTGTGTTGATTTTAATAAGGAATTCATTACTATTTTATCTACCCGAGCGCAGCTATACGACTACAAAGGGAAGCTGTGACGTGTCTTCGGATATAAGCGCGCATTTCTTCGCACTTGGCAAAATTACCAGAGGTAAAAATGAGCGGCTATCTTGAGAGAAATCTATATGAACCGTATACTGTGATGGGACAGCTCAAACAGCCGCACATTCTATCAAAATATTATTGGCTGTTGGGTAGCTGTATCTTGATTCTGCAATGCCCAGCCGTGGTGGTGCAGTGTCTAGGGCGCTCGACTACTGTGCCCAAGGATGCGGGATCGAATCACGGCCGCGGCGGCCGTTTTTAAAGGAAGCGAAAAGCAAGGAGCCCGTGTTCTGTGCGATGTCAGCGCACGTTAAAAAACCCCAGGTGATCGAAATTTCCAGAGCCCTCCACTACGGCATTTCTCATAACCTTAGTTGCTTTGGGACGTTAAACCCCCCAAACCAAATCAAACCTTGATCAAGCAACAAAGAAAAACGAATCTGAAGTAAACTTCCGTCTTTTTCTTTTACGAAATTGTTAAGATGGAAGGAAATACATAAGTTAAGATGGAGTCCAAAGACAGACTCCTCCCGCACCACTAATGTATCGCGGGTAAAGATGGAAATGCAGCCGGTAAATCATTCCATCCTTAAGCGTTATGTATCATACAAGGAAACCCAACGCAGCCATGTATAATCGCATAGATGCATCGCCGTCCACGGTAGCGCCTTACAAGACGCGAAAGGAATGGCAAGGAATGCTGCACTACGTGTAAATTGCTTTTAAAGTGATCCGTCTCAGTTCTCTGCACACTCTGCAACACCTCCTTATCGCCTTCGGTTTCTTCATGGCACTATACATTCTCTCTCCTTCTATCATGGAGGGCGTATGGTGTCGTAACAGCTCGGTTAATTGCGTACAGGAACGAATCAATCCCGGACAAAGAAACGCAATGCTTGTTATCGACGCATGCCCCGCGTGATTGCTGCTCTCTCTCGGGGCAACGAAACACTCTGGGAATTAGGAAGAGGCGCGCTGTGCGCTTGTGCGATTGGAAATGCGATCCATCACCGCTTGCGACATCTGTGCGGCAGCGCGGCGGTCGGGGACTGCGGGAACAGGCGGCTGGTCGCGGCGCCAGGCGGGTGGGATGCTCGAGGCCTGGCTGGCGGCGCTTTGCTCTCGTTACAGCCACGAGTTCAGGATTAACTGCTTGGTGACGGAAAACACGGGCTTATGCTCTTTCCTGTCGTATATCTCATTTTTGTTTTTGCCAGAAAAGGAATGCGACGTTTGCTGTCCGAGGACGGATATTTTGTTTTGTCCTTCTCCTCGCAGCAACGATAACCATCGCAGCATATGCGGTTGGGACTCCTCGTGAGGGCATGTGCGTGTGGGTGTATTTGTAACGAAATATGTAACCATTGCAGTCTTTTGTAGAACGAAGAAGCGCGATGTCGGATGTATATGAAGCCCGAGCTTTTGAGCAACTATAGGAAACCGTAACACAATGCCGCCCAGGACTGATTACCACGCGAAGTCTCCCTCTAGTGAAGGCTGTTGGCGGGTGTCTCGCGAACCTCACCTCCTTTGAAAGGCGGCCGCCGCGGCCGGAATTCGATCTCGCATCCTTGGGCACACCAGTCGAGCGCCCTAACCACTACACCACCGCGGCTTTTTTTTTTTTTTTTTTTTTTTAATGTTTATTGCCTTTAAGGCTGTAGAGTACAAAATAACAAAACACTACAATACAATACTATGCAATGCAATATACAAAGCAATATAACACAATACATGTATAATACATTGCAATAAATGCATGTCATGTTTTCACACACCTATAACATTCCTAACTGGCAGTGTGTAATGTAATGTGTAATGTAACCGCGGCGGGGCCACAGGCAATGTTTGTTGGTCATTCTGTGTTTTTCTGATTCGAGAAGACAGCTTTCGTACAGCCCTGCTGGGGGCTAATAGACTGCTTTAGTATATTTTCACATTGGAAATAATACAATTTTCATCTATCTGTTACGGCCGATATGTGACCTGCAAGAAAATAATGCTCGAATTCGCCTAATACTACCGCTCAGCTTTGGTAATTAACCGAGATCATTTCAGCATCGCTCCTGTTTAAATTATGGATGCATTTTTTATGGCTCCGCTAGGCCATCATATTTAAGATGACTGGACCCAGTACATAAATTAGGCCTTCGACTGTCAGCCGGTGCATACAGAACATCCCTCGTAATAGTCAATATGTGGAAACCGATGAACCGGCCCTCGCAGACAGAAGAATGATGCTTACCTGCGCGGAAAATAAGGTCCCTCCCGAAACGCCTCTGTTACACTGTCGTTACAACAGCACCATCCAGAACAGTATTCAGCAACAAACCTCATGCTGTCAGACCACTAATCCTTATGTTTAAAGTGCAATAGTTCACAACAAATGGAAACAAACAGTGCGACTGCCTGAATGATCATCAATTTTCAATGCGGAATGTTATGTTTTCTCTTTAGCGATGGAAAAGAATTATAAAAGGAAACATTAAAAACAGTATTATTTACTCTGATTCTCTAGAGTAATTAAAGCACTGCACCGCAAAAATGCTACGGAACCTTTAATTGGAGATATCATCCACAATGTCGTAAAAGCTAATAGAAAAGGACAGGTTATAAAATTCTGCTGGGCCACTAGCAACATGCGGATCAGTGGGAATGAGAAAGTGGACGAATATGCTGCACACGCTCATGACACTGTAATAAATCACGTCAACATTCACCGTAAAGACTGTATAAAATTTATAATGACTAAACTAAGAGCTAAATGGAAGCCTTCATGGTATAATGAAGCAAACAAGCTACACTTGGTCAAGCCTATTATTGTTCAAGAATGGAAGTCATCCAGTGGTAGAGAACGCTTTTTTGAAGTAATCCTATGTCGCCTTCGCATTGGACATACGCATCTCACGCACAACTTAATACTCCTCGGACAAGAAAAAGTATTATTATTATTATTATTATTATTATTATTATTATTATTATTATTATTATTATTATTATTATTATTATTATTATTATTATTATTATTATTATTATTATTATAAATAAAAAGAAAACTGTATTATATGCTAACCGATCTACAAAGACGCCCATTTAAAATTTGTTCTAAGTAGACTACCGCATGCAGCGCCACTGACTCCGTAATGCATATACCTATATAACTGTCATCAGCCACCATGCCCGTTCGCTGCTGCATGTTACTGTGCAAGCTGCCAGAGTCTGTGATGTGTCGTATTAATTGCTGTCCAGTGATTACAGCACGCATTTCTGGACTCTTTCAAACATACAAGAAATTTTCGCACTGAGTGTCGCTTCACGTACTTGCTGGCAGGTGCTTACAGCACTTAGGCGTTCGCAAAAGCTCTACGTACATATATGGGGAAACAAGGCAGTGGGTCCAAGAAAACTGATATCAATACTTAGGCTGATCTAAGCAACGTATCTAAGCAGCTAGCACAGGACCGGGTTAATTGGACGAAAATGGGAGAGGCCTTCGCCCTGCATACAGGCATAGTCCGGCTGATGACGATGAAACAATGTATTCACCTCTGTTGACGTCTTCGGGTTGGTTCCAGCAAACTGTCCTGCGCCCCTTTTCGTTCCATTTCTTTCTGCGTGCTCGACATGTAAGATAGTTGGTCCCCAACCAGACGAGACCACTTGGCTCACTCCTCTGATTGTTTTATGGTCTTCTGTTATCAAACCCATTGCGATAACGCCCACCTCTCTATACAAACAGTGCGCACATTTCTAGAACAACAGGGGTAAAATCCACTGGTCATCTGCGGCACCACTGACAGCGCCGGGGGCTATTGCCGTAGTACCGTATCTACGAGGGCCCCAAGACGCACAGCAGAGCTTCATCTTATGCCTATATGCAAGTCCCTTCACTGTGAAAAAGAGCAGCGTACACTTTGTACAAAAAGACAGATTTTGGGTTATTACTGAACGAAATATTAAAATGACATTTCGATATTTTACAAACGTAAAGTAAAACTACTTGGAAAACAGGAAAAAGTGCTGCTGTCGTACTTAATTAAGTACTAACCATTAATTAAACGCTGATACATCGTTCCCTTTTTATATTGGAGGGACGTGCCCAGCCGTCATCATAAATATAAAACCTAACAGATTTGCTTCTGCGCCAGGCTGGTTTTACGTCCTCGTCGTTCAAAATATCCCGTAACTGATAGGAGCTCTCGCCTTCACTCTGAGGTTTAGATTTTCAGGTGTGCGAGTAATCCTGATACACTGTTCGAAGGCTGCCCTTGGGCAGTATGTTCTTGAAAAATGCTGTACAATTTTGGATATATTGCATCAAAGCGTCGTGTTCATTTTCACGTTTTGCTTAGCGCCGGTGGCGCGGGGTCTTATCATTTCGTTTGCCAAGCTGGACATAGCATCGCTCTCTAACTACCGTGACCGCGTGGTCCAGCTTATACGACGTTGTAGATGATTGCGGGTGCTGTAAGTGCCTTATCTCGAAAGCTCACTTCCACATTTAGGCTGAGAACAGCCGAAGGCGGCGCGCATTCAATTTCCGACGTTTGATTTGTGCCCTATCTGCCATCGCCTCTCAGCTTTTTTTTTCGAAGATAGCAGGTTAGCCCAAATAAGCCGTTTCCAAGTTCAATGCGAATCTGGCCGGCTTCTCTTCGGAGTGCATGCTATCGATTGCACGTGACAACATTAAATTTCTTCAAAAGGTAGCTAATGTAAAGCACCTATTCTTCATTGTGGGGTGGGGGGTGGGTCAAAATATTTATGCAAGCCACCATCCAGAGGGACAAGTGGTACGAAGCAATAGTTTAGCAAGACGCTTACGGCAGGTTAGCTGCTGGAAAATGTCAGTATTCTAAAATAGACGTTTATAGTGGTCGCCGCATACTGCGCTCTCTGATGCAGTGCAGATGCAGTAGAGTGCAAGGCTGTCATTACGTCGCGTTAATTTCACTTCTCTCTTCAATGTATAGATCTGCTCGCGCCTGGGCGATAGCGCAGCCGTCATGATCATATGTGCCCGAGGCACATCTGGCTTCTGCTTTAATGACGTAGTTGTCTGCGAAGATCGTCGCTATTCCAGCTGCGCTAGAAGGAAGGAGAGGAAAAAAACGCCGCAATCATAAGCGACAACGACAGCTGGAACGTAGTGAGGCCGGCAGTCGGAAAGCGCTTCTTGTGGCTAACATGGCAAGCCGGTGATGAAGCCATGATGCCGTTGCAGGAACCACGCATTATCACATAGAGAGCACTTGTCAGCCAAACGGGTGGTCGCAGAATTTGTCTTGCGCGTTCTTCTTTGGCTTCCGCTGTAGTTTCCGACGCCTCCTTGCCTCGGCTTGCGCGTCACTTCCCGCGGAGGCTTCACGCTGCCCCCTCTTTGCCGCAGTCTTGACGCCGACGCCCGTTGGCCTCGCATTCGATCCGCTCTGCAATACGAACTTCTTTGAGAAGCGCTTTCCCCTCCGTCCCCGCCTCACTGCTTGTCTTCCCTGACTATGTTCTGTCTGCGAACACCAACGGCGAAAACAAGGCCACGTGATCTCCGGAAGTTGAGGCGTCAACAACTGTCGTTGTAAAAAGAAGTCAGTGTGCCGCTCCGAGACGAAACTTGCAGTGGGGGTACGCCGAGAATGCACGAGAAAAAGAAAGTCATAATTTAGATGGCCGCGATGAATTCCACGTCATGGACGCATGTACACTATTGTCACGTGTTCTATAGAAACGCGTAGACAAAAATATGGTGAGTTTTCTCCTGGACGATCTCAGAGGAGAGCAGGGGGATCGCAGTGCATCTGTATTTCCTTCGAAAGGAAAGGGGAACTCAGGCAGCTCCGTTTATTTCCTTCAAACACTGCAGAGGGGAACCTCTTCTTGCTTGAAGACTCTTTGACGCTGCTGGCCTTTCCACCGATAGCATGTACACAGCTAAGTGGAAGTCATGGGCCAGATGGTATAAGACATGCTTTGGATGGAGGGGTTAGCTCGAGAGAAACAAGAGCGCGAAAAAAGGCACTTGGACAGCGCTAACTTGCAAGTGGAAGAAGTGTGAACGAAATAACGTGTTCAGTAAATCAAACGCGCATGCCTGGCTATATCCTCTGATTTGAGGAGGCGCCTACCAGTCAATGTAAACTAAACTAGACTAAGCGAACAGCTAACAATCACCTTGGGGAAAAATCGGCAGCACCTCGCCCACCTTCAAACAGCAATATCGAAGAGATAAGCACCTTCCTTGAGCACCTTGTTTCGCTTTCAATTCTTTCAGTTGCAAGTTAGCACTCGTGCCGTGTCTCCTTTCATGTCCTTGTTTCACTCGCGCTGCGCCCTTCTCCAGATCCTGCCCATACCACTTCAGGGCCAGCCAGATAAGTCTTTTAGTGACGTGCAGATGCATGTGATAAACTGTCTGTAAGCAGACAAGCCTCTGAAACGAACGAAAGCCCTAGGAACTAATACTCTCACTGCGTTTCATCCTACACCAAAGGTGGAAAGTAATCGAGCAATAAATTTGCATAGGAGATACGCATATTGTGACAGAGTAGAAGAAAATACAGAATACACATTGCCCAGTGGGCGCGAAGGTTAATCACAAGTGGTTTGAGAGGAGGGCCTGCAGTGCGAGAGCAAGCCATCAATGGAAAAGACAGCGTGTTTAAGCCGTGGCCGAGCCGCCATAGCAGTGCTGCCGACGCCTCGGGGGTTGCGCCTTCGAGCAGCCGGGCGTCTCACGGCATTTTGCGGTCGTACCGAGAATTCGCTGCCGATTTTTGAACAACCCGGCGAACATGAACTGCCTCTTCGCTCCTAACGCGGACTCCTCCTCGAAGCACCAGCGGACTGATGAGAAGGAAGCAGAACAGAACCCCTAGTGCGCGGAGGCGCTTTGCTTCAACAGCCAAGGAGATAGCGACCGGGGTATCGGCGAAGCAAGCTGCCTGCCGAAGCGTCTGTATAGTGCTGCGTCGGCACTGCTGGTTCGGCTCACTTGGTTAGTACAAAAGAACGCCACGGTGCGAGCTCAGGAACGCCTGGCTTCTTGGTCTTGTGGCACGTCTGCAATGGTAGCCTTGAGAGTGTGGTACTTTGCTTTCGAGTCTGGCCGCTTAGGTCTGACCAGAAGACTGGCACATAAGAACATACAACGTGCCCATTTGTCGCCTCTACGCCTCAGTTGAGGGCCCAAAATCAATAGAAATTTGCTTCCTCATAAGTTACTTCTGTGACCAAACTTGATGTAATTTGATTTGCTGTAGCCGAGTAAAACAAGCTCAGTGTAGCCGAGTAGAAACTATGCACGTTAAAGAAGCCCAGGTATTCGAAATTTCCGGAACCCTCTCCATAGCCTGAGTCGCTTTGGGACGCCAAACCTCATCAACCAAACCAAACAGGATTAGCAGGGGCCGGCACCCATACTTTAATTTCTTCAATGTATGCCACGGATATAACGTCTCCCTCTATTAACGTGAAGCAGCCGGAAAGATACGTTGAAAGCAGCTTTAAACTAGCGATATTTTACGCGATACCGTAAGGGTCCCGTGTCGCAAAAATACCGGCGGTGGTGTTGTCATGGTTGTAATGCAAAAATCAGCAGGAAGCAAATTAGAAAAAAAAAAAAAAAAGTCCTTGAAACCCACTTGATAGAACTCCTTCAACCGCACCTGATTACATATCAAAACTATGAGGCAACCATTATTTGTGCAGCATTCAGGGTGGTTTTACGATTCCGCTTCCCTTTGGGCATCTCTCTGCTAGTCAAGCTGGAGGCTAGTTTTAGAGGTGGATTCAAACCGACGACGTATGTACCTTCGATTGTATACCATTAATTGTTAGTTTAGGTGTCCACCGAGAAGTGAGACAGATACTGCGCCTTCCTTTCCCCAAAAAACAACTTAAACAAAAAGTGTAAGGAATTCGCGGAATGGAAAAGGTGGTGTCAAAGGCGCTTTCGTGTCTACTCCTAAGGCGATGTGTGAGTGTCGTCCTAATTTTTATGAAGAATGGCGCATACGACATTAAAGATGACCGCGCCTCAGATCATTCCAGTCTTCACGAGAGCGTTCCTATGACGCTGTTTTCTCTTATAAAGCTATAGCACATTTTCGCTCCAATTCGTGTTGCCCAGGTGCATGTTTCCGCACAAGTTGGGAGCACTTCTTACTTATTTATTTTTTTCCCCTAATTTATCTCTCGCTACGCGACATTGTGCTGCGGTGACAAGTGTCGGAACGCGAGGAACTAAGTAAGCGACACGCGCTGGCAGTTGAATTTCGGAAGAGCAGCGGAGACTCCCGCCGTTGCCAAGTTTTCGGGGTCATTACCACGACCGGACCAACTCGGCGGAGGCAGCAGCTGGTTCCCTTTTCTCGTTCGGAGAGGGAAAGAACTGCAGGCGTTTCGTCTTCCTGCACGAGATGGCGGCAGTTGCATGGTTCCTGGATTGCTGTCCCATAAGCAAAGAAACGAAGAGACCTGCCCGAGAATAGCTGGACTGGGCGCCTCCGTTCGGCGACCAGTTCTGATTTGCTGCTTGAAATTTTTTTATTCGACCAACTTTTCCCGTGTCACTCGTGTATTTTTTTTTTTCTTTTTGCTTTCACAATTGATTGGTTATTCCCTGGTTGAGTTTTTATACTTCGTACTTGGAAGTAAATTCAGTTGAAAAAGGCGGTGGGGGGGGGGGGGGGGGGGGGGCAGGAATTTTGCGCTTGCCAATAATTCTTCGTTATGAACTTGCTTCAGTGGTTGTGGCGTTGAGCTGCTCAGTTCAAGCTCGCGGGCACCCCGGTCAAGTCGGCCGCGGCTGTCTCATTTTGATGGTGGAGAAATGGAAACACTCATAGACGTGTTTGCATTTCGCCTCCACAGTATTGGATTCCGTCTATTGAATCCAGAGCCTTACAATCCAACGTAACTTACAGCCCGTGGTGTGGATTTGTCATAACTCAGTTGAAAGAAATTAAACTTGCTCGCATACAGGATCAGCAGTGACGGGCAAGCGTATTTTAATTTCTTTAATGCATGCCATGGGTCCAGTTATGATACATTTTTTTATTATTACTACTATTGTGATTGCCGTCGTTCTCGTCTTCATCACGAATGTTTCCTCTTTTTGATATCCAATTAGATGTAGGCTAATCTTGCTGTAGGCGCAGTGGTCTTCTAGGTAAGCATCCTAGTTGCTGGACGTTAATATTTCTTTCCTGCATCGAATATAACAGCTAAAAATTACTGTTTCTTCTCTAATACTAGCTTCTCTATCAAAGCGTGCACCGCGAACTATCAGGTGATTTCTGAGCTCAGCTCAGGCCGTCTTCAAGCTGGATCCTACTTTGGGGCGACAGGTTGACACATTTTGCGCCTTACTGAACAAAATCGGAGTAACGCGGCAAAAAATATTCAGCACAGGCGATGCGCTGGTCGACGTGTCGCTCGAGGAGCTGGCTCAAAGAACAGCCTCGCATCATCGAAGCCGTCGAAAACTTCTGAGGCGTCGCATTCGCGAGTAAAATTAACACACACACGCACGCACGCACGCACACGCACGCACACGCACACACACGCGCACACACGCGCACACATGTCTTGTGTATCGGCAAAATAAAACAACGTAAGCTACGATTTCCAGCGAGCTTATTGGCTGCTGACACAGCGCGATTTTGTATGGCTTATTAACGGCAAGAACTTTCCAAACTTCTGAGCAGTACGACAGGACATAATCCTTCGGGATGGTACGCGCTGTTCAAAACATACTAGCCCGAACAAAAGCAGAATCACTCTAAACTAACGCCTCGTTGAGGGTTGATGCAGAACTTCATTTCATCTCCATATGCTTGTCACAATCAGGAATTAGAAATAAAATTTCAAATTCAGTGCCAGAAGCGCTATGAGCCCGCTTAACGTCTAGAGAAATCGCGCTTGCGAATCAAGACAGTGGTGCATACCCTCTAGCTCGTCACGCTTGCCGCTTGTTTTATGTCGTGTAACGCTGACGACATTGTGCAGGGAACAGTGGAACAGTGTGATCTGACCCACTGCGGTGAATATGCTCAAAGCTACCAGCTGGCTTTGCGGATGGTGCTAAACATGTATTCCCACGAGACGTTTCAATGAGCATGCTCCTTCTCACTTTGTCTATACAGAAACAATGCAGCGCTGAAATTTTAACAAGGAGAAGCATTTATTTATAAGGACCCTATTCTCTGTGAAACGACTCTGCCTCCGTCAACTTTTCTCAATCCGTACTTTATAAAGGTAGCTTCGGCAGGTGTCTTCTCCCGGAAGGTTTACGTTGGGACGTCATTCATCTTGCCGGCGACACTTCTGGTGTACGCTTATGATGAAGGCCACCGCAATGTGTCTTCCGTCCGATTTTCAGCGTTCCAATCGGCTGCGCGCAATCGTTTTCGCAAGAGAAGGCATTGGATATAACACGCTCGTGCTGCTGTTGCTTTTCGACAATCGCGACAGGGCTTGAAAGGCGGCCGGCCTGTGCCTCAAGGCCTGTCTACGGGGGGGTTTGCAATTACCTGGCGCACAACTTCGAAACACCCACGTCCAGGTTTCGTTTCTGAAGCGGTGGCAGCTGTGCGGTTTCGACGCTCGATCCTGGCCGCTCTTGAGGCCGCCACGACTAACATTAGGGTCGTGTATCTAGTTTCAGCCGCCGGCCGATAGGATCTCCCCTGTTGGCATTTGGCATTCGGCCATTAGCTGCCTTACAAGGGTGGAATAGAAAGCAAGGGTTAGCTCCCTTCTGAAGGCACGTGGCTACGGCCACAGTAGCTATCCCTTTGGTTGTTCGTATATTTGATATCCTTGTCGTGCTTGATTAATGGATCTGCATGGCATTCCTGTGTGCAGCGTCTCATTTATCATTTCGCTTTCACAGCCTGCGGACAAGGTTCATTTAGGTCCTAACGGTTCTCTCAACATGGCGCTGCTCGTAGATCGCGGCTACCATACAACGCTAATTTGAAGCCGAGAGGTGAACACCGCGAAAATCGTCGCGGTAATGAAGCTCGTGCTTAATGAAGGAAGCTGCAACACTGAAATCGATTCTGATACTTACCCTACCCTTCATTTGTGCTCAATCGGCGTGTGAATAAAAGCCGTCGGTGATTAGACAATGCGACCTGTAGGATAGGAGCGCGCCAACGCTTTGTTCACTGTGAAGAACGCAGGCTATATGGGAATGTAACCATATCGACTGATTGCGTGTATCGACTTATCAATGGGTAGCATCGACGGTCGACCTGAATTCAGAAGAGAGATTTTCTTACTCCTACTCAGCAGCCCTGCACGTTCTCGCGCAGTTTACCGGTAGTGCATTGTTTTCTCTTCTTTCGAATGGTCGCGGAAACTGATAGGTTTCAGCTCTTTTTGGCTCTGATAGCGTTATGACCTTATGACCCGCAAGTTTGCTCTCTCCCTGCGATGAATGCCTCACACATGAGTCACCGTTTGTGTAATTATCGTTCCCTAATTGTTGTTGTTCTGTCAGCGCACTCAACTTCAAATACATTCCGAGGCAGTCAGCGAGCACAACACCCGATGCCATTGCTGCTACGCGCATTATGTAACTCTGTACTGCACTCTATCTAATAAAAATGAAGATAATAATTATACATTATTGCATCATTCGATAGTAGCGTTTTGCCCAGAGCGGCATTTTATAAGGAACTTGTCAAGGTTGCCACAACGCGTATTTGGCATGACTTGTGTTCCGGATATAGCAGGATGACAAATTGATCATGAGCGGCAGGAAGTGGAGCAAAGGAGATACGGCTTGTATTCTGTTTGTTTACTGCTTAGCTTCCGTCTCACATTTTTTGTTATTTGCTGCCTCAAGTGTTGCAAATCCTATTTTCGATCAACGTAGCGCCGGGGCAGTCGCAGTTGCTTGTTGTATTTTTGCTTCTCTTTCTTGCTATGTAACCTCGTTACAACTCTGCGTCTTTTTGTAGCCGATAAAGGAGGACGTAGCAGACTTGAATGAGATGAATGACAGCAGTGCCGGATCATTTCATCAGAAGAGATAACAGCCGAAAGATTCCTCTGAAGCGAACGCATTGATAACGCTTTGAATCTCGGTGGCTGCCCGAGTTTCAAAGCCACTGGTCGTGCGGCATGTCCGACTGAAAAAAAAAATAATAATAATAATAAATTCTATCTGCGCAACCGGTATTTTTTTTTTTTTTTTCACAGGCACTCGATTTGTTTCCTTAACCCTGTCAAGTCAGCTTACCTAATACCCTGGCGCTTGTCCCTAAGCAGCACTGACAACTACCGGTACTAAATCTCTGGTAAGAAGAAGCACAATGTTGACACGTGGACGGAGATAATGTCACCTTGTGTTAAATAGAGACGAGACGCTCAATACAACAGATAAACTACGCAGCTTTACTCTTTGTGACTGAGAAGCTAAATCGGCCGTCGCTTTTGTCTTCGGTGTGAGCGCGTTTGTTTCTTCGTTAGCACCACCTCTAGTAACATGCCCGTGTTTTTTGCCATGTTTCCAAACTTGGGAACCGCATTGCGCGCAACGATGACAGCGTAGGATATTTTGCTCGTCCCTCTAAGAGCTCTAATTCTTATTATTTCGGCCTTAGAGCTGCGATTCATTTTACCGGTCTTTGTGTTCGCTCTTCGATCACGCGTAAGCCGCGGGCCTTTCGAAGTAATTAGACGTGTTACTGCGACTGAAAGGCAAGAAGGAAAGAAAAAAGGGTAGAGAGGCTCGCAGCCACGGGTGTCGAAAGCCGCGAAACGTTCTTCGGACAAGTCGGCCCAGGTATACCTCTCCTCCTTGCGAATGACGAACCCGTTCCTAAAAAACGAACTAGTGGAAACGTTCTCGTCGCGTCCCTGTGCAGAGTATATAGTGGGACCTCCTACGACGCGACGACAGGCTGACGGGGACAACTCCTCTTCCGCCACAGGCGAGGCCCCACACGCGCCTGTGGTGTGGTAGCGCCCTCTCAAGAACCGCCGCACGTTAACCTACTTGTGTGAAGCGTGTTTCGCCGCAACCCGAGAGCCGAATCCGCCCTCCGTGCGTCGCCGGCAGCCGCTGACTACTCGGTACGCCTGTTGCGCGGAGCACAGAGCGACAGATAGGGGATGTTTTGAGAGAGAGAAAAAAAAAAAAAAAAGGCCATATGCGAAAAGTGCCAGTTTACTGTTCCGCAGATACTATTGAGGATTCGTAAATGTCTTTTTTTTTTTGCGTGTTTTTTTTTTTTTTTGTTTATTGACATAACATACTGGCGCAGATATGCGAAAAAAAAAAATTCAGTTCTAAAGTCGTGGGCTGTGACTCGTCCACAGCTGCCAAAAATTAGATTTCCTTATTGTAACGTTATTGAATAAACTGCTTCCACATTCAAAAGGCACGAGAAGAGCGCGAAGTTTTTGAATTTTACAAAAAATGTAGCAACGAGCGCTTTGAACGTGACGCAGCGACGGCCTCCTCCCCTTGTTATTGCCCGTCTATGGCCGTTGTAATTCGGGGCAGATGCTTTATGGCGCAGCTGTATGGTTGCGCGTACTAAATCATATGCTCCTCATCAAATGTGCAGTGTATAGACCTGATGTTCCGGGATTTTAGCCGCTCCGCAGAGTTCGAAGATCCAAATGCCACTAAATCATGTATTTTACTTCATGGCTTCCTTTAAACTCTGGTTTCATGCACTTCCTTCAAGGCATGGGGAAAAACAAAAACGCACGGAACAGTACCTTTTCAAAAGATAGACCATTTGTGATATGTTTTTACAACGGTGTGGAGGTTCTCAAGTGGTTTTTTGGGGTATCGCCGATAGCTCCTCTATTCAGGTCAATTATTCAGGCTGGCGTGTAGCAAAGCATGCTCCTCTGTGCTCTGCGCGACTATTGGCAACGCTGGATAAGTTTTATTCATTAAAACTCTGGTTCTCGTTACGGGTAATACTCGGTATGATATATTTTCGCTGCTCACGAATTAGCGCACTGCGTCCTCATTAAGTAGAAGTGTGTGGTGTAATATGCTTCTGATGCGGCAAAAACCGCACTTAGTGACAGAGCTTAAGCTTACATATCACATGTCTTTTAGCTTCACCCGGATGCGGTGGCTTAGTGGTTGCAGCGATGGACTGCTGTACCGAAGGGCGCGGGATCAATCCCCTTCCGCGGCGGCCGCTTTTTGGGGGAGACAAAAGCAAGGCGCCCGTATGTTGTGCGATGTCGGTGCACGTTAAAGAACCCCAAGTGGTCGAAATTACCTGGAACCCTCACATACGGTGTCCCTCGGAGTCTGAGTCTCTTTGGGACGTTAAACGAAACACAAACCAAACCAAACCTTTCGCTTCCTACCAACTGCTGGCATGTGTCTGTGCCTGCAGAAAATGCAGTACGTGTGTTTGTAAAACCCTTGCGACAAGCGTCATTTTATTGTTTTGCCATGTGTTTTTTGCGGAGTGTCAAGGTCTACAATTCTTGTAACAGTTGCTAGGAGTGCACCATCTTCGACACCCCGTGATCTTTTCTCGCTGAGCCTGAAAGAATTGCATTAGACACTGACGGCGACTTCCGTTTGCAGTAACTATCGTTTGCAAGCGCAGTACAATCCTGCTATCTGACTTGAACCGGCTGGTTAGCGGGCCCGATTCCAGCGCTTATTGTGTCCTCCTTGCGACCAAAGTGCTAAGAAGTTTGGTTTTAGGGCCACGCGTGCTATTCACTGGGAATCCGCGTAAACCTCGGAACAGAGCCTCCCCATCACCCATGACTGAGGGCGTGAGCAATAAGTTGCAGTTTCCCGGCAGCCGCTTCTTCCGAGGCGGCACGTACAGTCACCGCATGCACCCGGTAAGCAGAACGGATCACCAGCGGTATACCCTTGAAAACCCGCCGCGTCTTTTCGTGAGCGCAAGAATGCCGGAGACGTGTCGTTACTGGCGGGCGGCGGACGTCATCTATATTCATGGAAGCCCTGTCGAAGGTGTACTCCTAAATTTGTTGGATTTCCAACCTCGATGACCTCAGTATGGCCGCGAAACGAGGCCGAAAGGGGCAAACGCAGATGGAGTGCCCTCCTTGGAACGCCCTTTTCTTTTTCGCCTCCTTCCCGCGCTCGGGGGACCTCGACCCTGCAGGCCAGACCGATCGAGAGCTGGACGGGGCGTGCGATCAAGAAAGGTTATCCGCGGCGCCCCGATCACTTGTCACAGGGACCTCAAATCGCAGGGCGCGGGAAATCACAAATATCGGAAGCGGCGGCTGCACCGACGGAGCTGTGCGCGCAAGCCACCCGCGGGCGAGAAGGGAGCCGGTACCGACGCCCTAGAACTGGAATGCAATTCCACGATGAAAAGTCCAGATGATAGGCGGTGTAGGGGTTTATTTTGCGTCTATATAAAATATGTGTCAGGGCCGCGTTTTCTAGCGATCTCACGGTTGTCAGTGCGCACGTCTACGAAACGTGTTTCGAAAAGGGCCGCGACGATATGGGAACGCGGGCTGACTGCCCTCGGCTTCCTTCCTGACAGCCCCGCGGCGGAAGGAAACGGCCTCGCCAGACGTCTGGCTAGCCGGAACCGAGACGAGCTGCCGCCGCTGGAAGCAAAAAACGAAATGGAAACAAAGCGGAGTTGTGCGTGCACCGAAAAGAACGGTAAACAAACATAACGTACTGCAGGGTGGATGAGTTCTTCGCTCTGCTCTCCCTGATGCCGTGGACGCGAACGAAGATTGATCTGTTAATAAGGGCAGCAGCAATTTAGCTTCAATGTCGCATTTCTGCGCTCCGAACAGCTCGAAATAGGAAATGAAAATTTGTCACTCACCCCCCCCCCCCCCCTTTTTTTTTTTTTTTTTAATGCCGGCTTACTGTACATGTGCTTGCAACTGAAACGCAAATCACAGCGTTATTTTTAGATTGCCCGCATATATTTCAAGCTCGTAGAATGCGTATCGAATCGTTTTTTGTTTTTTGTTTTTTTCGTAAGGACAACACTATTAGAAATCCACGACACTGCGCCCGACAACTACGCATTTGTAGACGATGTCCTCTAGTAATAGCTTGTACATTCTGCTATATCGTGTTTTGATAATTTCGTCACCTAGAGCAACTGTCAGGGCCTGTCTGCTGCTATTAGGAGGCTGTCCTCCTTTCATTCTCACTGTCAGTATCCTTGTGAAATATGACGGAGTGGAGGATAATACGAAGAGTATTGATATAATGCGAGTCGGCTATTGGTTCTAGTTTTCATGTTAACCGAAGTAGAATTACTTAACCTATTTAGAGCATATATGCAGGGTTTTTACCTAAGTGCCAACCATCAGCTTCCTCCTCCAAGCCCAGTTATTTGCAGAACGCGGATAGCCCTATTTGACCCCCACCTGCTGCGTGTGTGTGTGTGTGTGTGTGTGTGTGTGTGTGTGCGTGTGCGTGTGCGTGTGCGTGTGCGTGTGCGTGTGCGTGTGCGTGTGCGCGTGTGCGTGTGCGTGTGCGCGTGTGCGCGTGTGCGCGTGTGCGCGTGTGCGCGTGTGCGCGTGCGTGTGCGTGTGCGCGTGCGTGTGCGTGTGCGTGTGCGTGTGCGTGTGCGTGTGCGTGTGCGTGCGCGTGTGCGTGCGTGTGCGCGTGCGCGCGTGTGCGCGTGCGCGCGTGTGCGCGTGCGCGCGTGCGCGCGTGTGCGCGTGTGCGCGTGCGTGTGCGTGTGCGTGTGCGCGTGTGCGCGTGCGTGTGCGTGTGCGCGTGCGCGTGCGCGTGCGCGTGTGTGTGTGTGTGTGTGCGCGTGTGTGTGTGTGTGTGTGCGCGTGTGTGTGTGTGTGTGTGCGTGTGTGTGTGTGTGTGCGTGTGCGTGTGCGTGTGTGTGTGTGTGTGTGTGTGTTTTCCTCCCCCTTTTTATCCCTTCGTTTACCAACAAACCACCACTCATCTGAACTTCCATTTTCTCATAACACTGGTACATTTCGTTTTACTGCCTGGAATAAACGATATTGCGCTGTCGGGTCAGTTTTAATAAACTTTTGAAAATTCTAATTACGACAAACCAACCGGTAGCCGTCCTTAGCTTTAAGTGAGCACTGTTTTGTTGCCCACGCCTTTATTAAATGGGAAGCGGACCGCCATAATTTGCGTTTGCCAGCTGCTTCGAAGTAATATCCATAGAATTAACTAACTAGGACTTCCGGATGGTGTATGAATGTTTCTCGGCAAAGCGGTCCACGAGCGCAAGCTCAGCTATCGATGCCACTATAGTAGAAGCAATTCTTTTTTTTTTTTTCTTCTTCTTTGGCAATGAAAGAAATGCCGCTCACATTGAGCGCATCGCTGACGAATCAACATCAGGAAAATGCTAAGGCGGCATCAAGCCGCCATATCCGGTCTTCCGGTATAGCGCTTCGGCTTATAGCGCGTCCAACAGTGGAGCTGAAGCCCAGAATGGAACTCACCGGGCGCTGGATTTGTGTGGAAAACGATAAGAGAGGGAGAGAAACGCATCCGAGTTTCCGCGAACAATGCCAGCGCGGAGACAAAGGCTCGCGGCAGGCATGCAGATGACCATAGGCCACGATGACATGACAAGCCCCGCACTTTCCCAACATCTGCCAGACATTTGATTGACGACCGGCGTAGGCTGCGATCGCTTCCGAAATCGAAACAGCTGCAGGAGCCGCGGCTGGTCTGGTGACCTGCGCGCCCGGCCTGCTTGAGCGGAACGGAGTTCCGCAGCGCAGCACAACAGACCTCTCCTTGTTTGCAAACAATGTGACGTCAGGGAGGCACGTGACCACCCGGCTTGGTGGGCAAAAGCGCTCCTTTCAGCCGGGTATCCCCGCTGCAAGGAGCGGCGGGAAGCTGCCCGCTGCTGTGCAATTTTTGCTTCAAATCTTGCGATAGCCATATTCGCAACCGGCATAATATGCGGCACTTCTTAGTACCCGCACCTATTAGCAATTTTCGCCTTGAAAAAGATGACAGTCTCGGCAAGCATGCATGCAATTATTTTTGTTCAATGAACTGGCACGGCCGCTTGCGGACGACCTGACGTCCTACCAAATGCTTGAAACTCACAGGGCGTAAGCATGCTGAAAAACGAGTCAATACAGGCATATTACAAGCATCATTTTCTATTCTTTTTTTTTTTTATCTTTACATAATCGACTGTGAGCCCCACGAAGCGTAGGCAGTTATGAGTGAAAACAACAGCGCACGCACGAGCTTCGTGCTTGGCTGGTGATTTCCATCCCAAGTACAGACATTTTTAGTTTTTGTTATGTTCGGCCAGACAAAGAAAAAAATTTATTTCCGCCTAGTCGTGTAGTACTGTCACCAAAACTGTGTTACAAGGAACCTAGAAATAACACGCGAATGAGTCATGTGGTACGGAAAGTAACAAAGCGCGATTTGTACCACAAATTACTATTCATGCAAGTCGCACAAATATTCATAAGGGCGCTTGAATGATTTCAGTAAAAACACTTTTCGCTTGGGACGCGATAGCTTTTGAACGAGCTATATAACGATTCCGTCAAGGGCTGCTGTTGTACTTCTCCGATCATGCCGCTGGCATGACCTTGGGAACCGTTTGGTGAGAGAGCTAGCTCCTTCAACATGGCCTGCTGAACTTGAATAAATTCAATGCCGAGCAAGAATCTCTAAAAGCGCTGCAATTGATCGCATGCCACCCGGGCCTTTTAGAGTGTGATTGGCCAGCATTCAGCCCGATTCGTTTGGAAGGGCAATAAAGCAAACTAATGAGTGCTTGTTCTTTTTCCCAAAATTACGCGAACGCACTTGTATACCAGAAAAATGTCCTTACGGTCGAGAACAATGTCGAGACCTGCCGGCGCACGACGTTTGTCGCTTGGCTCTTTGTACAGCTGAAAAACATATTTGGACCGCGTATAGAACGGAAGAAATATGTAGTTGGTCATCTGCGATCGAATATCGCATCACACCATGCGGGATCTTGATGGCGTTGCGAAAAACACCGCAAGTTGTCACCATACGAGACTAAATCCTCCGCACCATGCCACGAGCAACGGAATGTTTTGCCCACCAAGGGGCGGTAGCCTCCTTCGCCCCTCCTCCGAAACGTCATTTGTGACGTAGGCTGGGAGAGGTCCACTGCCGAAAGACCGCGCGCTGCGTCTGCCGCGGCCCATCCGGAGCGTGGAGCGCGCTCTTTAGAGGCGCTTTTATTTCTTTTGCTCATATTTTCCTCGGCAGGCTTGGTACGTCGCCAGCACTGCCACCTTTAGTGCTACTGAACACTTGCATGTTGTTGCCAGATCTGCATGTTCGTACAGAGACCGTCTCATGTCAGTACTCCTTCTCTATACGTGCGAAATTGGCTGGCGGGTGCGCTGCCGTATTTTTGGACCGCACAAACAATTCCTTGGGACGCCGGTTGTATTCATTGTAAATGCTTCCGATGAAACCGAATAAATGAACGCAGTTTTAGTTACCTTCTCTGTCATATCTTTATTATACTGTCAGCAAAATATTTAAATTAAATGTACTATCGGGGACAAATTTCTGTTGACCACGCAAACTGCAAGCAAACCGCGTAACTTTAGTATTGGCCCCTAATCTCGGACCATATTTGTCAATGTGAAAGTTGAACTTTAGTTCTTTCACTTGTGCTAGAGAAGACGATAATTCGTTTACATCGTGCTTCTATTCCAAAATCCCCACACGTGTGATCCAGAGACGTTTGTCCTCGATAGTACATCTGATTTACCAGCAGTACCACGGGGCCACAAGTGATTTAGCCTGCCGCTCTAGGTGCTGCTATAGTCTGTCGTTTTATTGTCTCTAACTCGCAATGCTAGTGCGGACGCATAACGATGCTTCTTGTACCTAATTAAGAGGGAAAAAGATAAAAAAAATATGTCTTTCGCTTTTGTCTGTCTTAGTATATTGCACATCAGAATTGACGCAACTGTTATCATAAAAGAATGCATCCTTGCATAAATGCGCACCGTGGAGGAATTCTTGTTTAGCAGGACTAACCGAAAGTTCCGAATAAAGTAGCTCAGATTGCTAGGTAATCCAATTTGCTGCAGTCAAATTTTCTCAGATAAAAGCGTAAATTCAGCAGCACTTATTTTTGTTGGGCAAAAGAGGGTCTCTCTTGAACAAATCGTATTTTTTTCTGCGCGTCGCAACAGGATGGGAACGAGGGTCACTGCCCTAATTTTCGTTTCTTTTTTCTGGGGCGGAGGGGGGGGGGGGGAGGGGGGGGAGGGTAGATGTGCAAAGTTTGCTTCACGGACTGTGTATAGTGCCAAATTGAGTTGGGAAGAATGGCCGAAGTACCGTTTCACTTATAACTGAAAAACCAGAAATCATGTTGCGGAACATACTCGGGATGACTTCGTATTCAGCGCAGATCTCTCTATCAACAAATCCTTAACGAAATTACTAGCGTTTTGATGTCTGTGTGCTGTTTGTAACTATGTGTATCATTTTATTCGCAATCTTGAATAGGACAAATATTACTCTGCTGATAAGAACACTTTTTTTTTTTTAATGACTGCTATCGCACTCTAATTTTGACTGCTATCGCACTGATATTTTTATGTTGGCGTCAGGCATATAAACTTTCATTCGAGATCGTACCTGTTGTTGTCCGTTATGGTTGTCAAGCAAATTATGCTGCACAAATGATCAGGCATTGTCACCCAGTCTCTCTTGCAGTTACCTGTATCGTCACAAGGCACTCATCTGACGTCGATACATGCTACGCCCTCATATTTGTGCACTATGAAGATGATACTGACTTGGAGTAATTTGTGATGACAAAAATGCTATACAGTCCCGCCCCATGAAACCCAGTGTGATAGCTTAGAAGAAACCTGAGCGAGAACGTGAAAAGGGATCCCACTCATGGGGCGCCGGCAGTGCGGATATTGCGATGGTAGAGGACCCTCGATCCCAGTTCCGCCGGCGCCGCCGCACGCGTTAATGCTCTCCCTGTTCTGTACTCTAGGGGACCGGGCCTCCGTTGGGCCGCTGTGCATATTGAAAAGCCCGGATGAGAGAGAGGTCAGTTCATTGTGCTCGCCACCTTGAACGTGGGATCAGGCTGCGTGGGAGAGAAGAGCCTTCGCTGAGGTTTATTGAGAGTAATGAAAAAGGGGCTCAGAGTGACAGTAGAAAAAGTGAAATAAGGACGAGGAAAATGTATACACAAAAAGAACGCACGGCGGTGTACCTGTTGCTAACCGTGTTCTCGTGATAGAAACAGCCTAGCTTCGAGAAGAATGTATCCAGGGTCTGTGATAAGGGTGTGCAGCGGCTAAGTACAAGAGCTCTCTGGGAGCTCGCGTGCGACTTTTGAGCCTCTAGAATTCCGCTCGTGAATGATTCGCTGGGCAGGTCAGAAGAGACGGCTGAGTTGCGGAGCAGCGCTGCGTTTCGCCGCTTTTATATTCCTGGGCTCGAGTGTGTCGCTAGCGCAGGCCTGCATCGGAGGTTGCCACCTCTCTCTCCCTACCATCGCCGGATTACGGTGGCTTTCTCTTAAGAAGCTTTTCCTCCCTCGCTGCGCACTCCATCGACGCTGGTGTTGCCCTTATATTTATGCTTTTTCCTCTCGGGGCAACGCCCGGAGTTTCTTGGCAGCGGTGAAGCCACGAGAGCGCGAAATCGCTCAAGTGCTTCCTCATTTCCACTGGCTCCCGTCGCACGCCCCCCGCCCTGTCCCGTACGCTTCGCCTTGGTTGTTCTCTGCGGGGCTTCAGTGTTATGCCATCCCACGAATATAGGATGAGTTCCGGTCTGCATAGACCACTTCCATTTCCTTCTGCCGTGCATTCTCTGCGACGTGCATAAATTCGAGTTGTGCTCGATGGTGCACAGAGAAGACGTGCCGCCGCTAGTGCGCGCTTCCCCGACCGAATCGCCACGTAAACACGTTCATAACGCGTCCTAACCCGTCCGAGAGGATGCCGTGCCTTTCCTGCGGTGAATGTCATGCTTACATCTGCCCTACAAGACAAAATATATAGCATTTTTGCGTGTGAGGTGTATTACGATGTCAAATATGTGCCTCGTGGCAGTGAACAAATTTACTGGAAAGGTAGCACGCCCAATTTCAGCGAATGTCTGGTTTTCTGAGTGTATCGAATAAAATTTCTTACCGGCACTGTCTTGTTCGGTGCGTATCTTGGCATTACGTGTAAGTGTTCACCCAAGCACAGTGCACGTGAAGTTTGTGCGTGCATAACTGACTGACAAATATATGCATGGCTTCCTGAATAAGATATGAAGGAGCACTGAACAAGAGTAAAGGGGGGACGCCTCAGTTCGCAGGTCGAGCCAACGTTTCGACAAGTCCACTTGTCGAAACGTTGGCTCGACCTGCGAACTGAGGCGTCCCCCCTTTACTCTTGTTCAGTGCTCCTTCACGTACCGTGTAAACCGTCTTCTTCCTCTCGTTCTACCTGGTTCCTGAACAAGAGTAATTTTTTCGTACAACGACATCTACCTGCTTCTTGAACGTAATTCTCATTCCTCGTACGTGTGAGCCTAAAGCGACGCTGAGCATGAGAAAGAGAAGCTTTCATCGAAGTTCCTTCATCCTTCTTTTCTTTGCCTGACTTAACGAGGTCGTCTAATCTGCAGCCCTGATGGCATGGGTAGTTTAAGACGGTTATTACAGAGCTCCCACCCTGCCTGTGAGATTACCTTCCTACGTGGCGCTCGCAGTATCACAGGACGTTCCCCGTCCGCCGCTATATATTGGAGGAGGGGTGGCGATGGCGAACACTCTCTAGGAGCCGTCACACGCGGCATAAATACGTAATAAAGTGGAGGATTGAACAGTCGTAGCCGCAGCTCTGTCGGTAGAGCACCGGATTCGAAATTTAGCGGTCGCAGGTTCGGTTCTCAACCGGCGGCATGCGGTTGTCTTTTTCTTCTACTTACAATCGATCATTCTCACGATCACATTCTTGTTCCACATTAAGCAACAACAGGATAAGAAAATCCCGTATGCTGTCCTCTCCGTCAGTGACTGTTAGCTCCCTTCGTATGCACGCAAGGGCGGTTATTGGGAGGAATAAATTTCTTTGCCAGACAGACTGCTGCCAGTTTCCCTCGTCACGAGTCACAAACTGCAGTTCCTGCTGAGGCATGAAAGTGCAGTCGAGAACTCTTCTCTTCCTTTCATTCTAAGCGACTGGTTGCTTTTTGTTCCGCTTGTCTAAAGAGACAGCATGCAGCTCCGGCGATGCTTGTCGCTGGAGCCGCCAGAGCCTGCGCATGCTCGGCGGGCAATCGGCCTCGTAAAATATCGAGCGAAGGTGGAGTGGTCGGAGGGCAACGCTTCCGACGAAGCGGACCCTCGACGCTGCTGGTGATTTGCCTCTCGTTTCGAGAGCCGCTCCTGCCCCCTTGCCCCGGGGTGAACAAGAAAGTGTTCCGTGCCGTCAGGACTGCCTGCTGTCAGAAGGACGACGGCTAAACGCGAACGAAAGTCGAAGGCAAGTAAACGTAAAAAGCGGAGACGGTAATCGTCCGGCCCACCACCTCGGCCGCGTTGCCTGCTTTTCGGAACCCCGATTTGTGTGGCTCGCCGCTCCCCTGACAGGCGACGTCCCGCCTTTGTGCTTCGTCGTTTCTATTTTTTTTTTCTTTGTGCCTTCATTTCAGCTCTGAGTATAGGCTGCTCTGTGGTCTCCTACATCTGGATGACGAAAAATCGCATGGTATCGATATAATGAATATTGTTCGTTCGGTGAGGCATATATTATCATAAACATACTGGCCATTTCGCATTCAAGGTTGACAAATGTGATCCAAATCCGCATAACTTCAAAATCATCGTGCAGCAAAGCGGGACGCGTTGTACAGGAGATCAAAGGTAAGTGTCTTGTCTGCCCCAATAATCGCGAGATGAGGCGACGCCATTGGCTGCAGGGGAGTCCTTTGAGGGGCATCCGCCGCTATTTTCTTGAGTTGTATCCGGCTGTAGAGCGTACGCAACGGAACGTTGCCAAACGTGCAATACAGTACATACATCGCCTGTCATTTCCATTTGCCATCGTTCACACCTGTCAGCACTGTGTCATGCGATGTCCGCCATCGCTGCCGTGTTCACTGAGGTGGGGTGCTGCAACACCGAGAATATCGGGGGTCTGGAAAAAATTTCGAGGAGCCTCATTATCAACCGCGTTGCTCTAAGTGGCGGACTGACTGAACAGCAAGCTAGTAGTAGGTTGCGCCGGTCGTCGGCACGTATTCACACTCGCGATAAGCGGAGCGCGCGACGGTCTCGGCGCGGCGAATAATGACGACAGTCCGGTCGCCCACCCGGGCCCATCGGTATCGCGCGCGCGCATCAGCGACGCCGGGCGCAGCACTGCATCACGCCGGCTGGACTCGGCCCTGGGAAAACTCGGCGGCGTGACGTGGGCTGTTCCAAAAAGGGAGAGGAGACGAGACGGCGACCTGCGCCGCTCCGGGGCAGGCGGCGTCTCCAACTGGGTGGGCTTCCCCCCTTAACCAGAGGGAGGATGTGTGTGCCCTTGTTCAGACTTGGTTCAAGGCTTCCATGGCTCGCCGCGCTCCCGGCGTCGGAATGGGGCTGCGGCACAAAAACCGTAGCCTCTTTCGGGCCCTTTTGTTTCTGCGGCCTCAACAGAGCGCGGCCGTCCAGCGAGCGCCGGGGGATGCCCCGTACTCTCCTCCGATCTGCGACCTGTTCGTTAGCAGCTGCGGGGAGCATGCGAGAACAAGTGAACTGTGGGCGGGTCCACTTTACGGATTCTCCTCGGTGGCCGCCACGCGCTATTGTCCGTGCGCGCGTGCGTGTTTTTGGAGAAAACCATACGTTGTCTCCTTGCGTATCGAGGACGGATGCTAAGGAGGTTGCATGTTCGCGCGCCTCTTCCTGCCTGGCGGCGAAAATTAAATCGCTGCGCTGTATGACCAACTATAAAGCGCGCCATTCGTGCCTGTCATATTGGAAAGTGCCCTGCTGACTTGCAACAGCGTTGTAATGCTGTTTCGCTCTCATAGAGCTCATTACAGCTCGTTACTGCACTGTTGCACATATCTGAAAAGAACGGAAGGATGTTGTCATGCACGCGGTTTCGTCGCCCTGAGCGCGGGCAGAACCAGCCATCGACGTATTATTTGTGTGACTGTACGTGTTCCGGACCGACCGACTACAGACGAAAGCCACCCCTACAGACTACAGACGAAAGCCCCTATTTAGAGCCCATGAGAAGCAGCGGTGTCGGGCGTACAGAGCAAACCAGAGAGCAGCGTGGCGATACCAGGTTCTCTCGTGTTGTACCATGCTGCGGAACCTCCTTGACTGTCGCCGCCCCAGGTGGAAACCTCGTGGCTCCGTCCACGAACGCGGCGTGGGAAGTTGTCACAGGTGGAGACAGCCAACCGCTGGCCTTCCGCTGCCTCGACAGTGAAGCGCAGTACGAGCCGGACTTCGTTCTCGCCCCTTTTTGTCACTGTTAGGCGCCCCGCCCCCTCCTCTTGACTTTTCGTGTAGCCGACAACCGCGAGGACAATCGAGGGGGCGCAGTTTATCGAGCGCGCGCAACAAAGGACTTTCCGCAGTATTGTGCCCGGCGAGTGGGAGCGTTTGTTTGTCTCGAACCTTGACACGTCCCTCGCCGGCATCGTTATGTGGGCCGCATAGCTCGGCGTGGCGCTCTGCGCACATTTCGCAACACTCTCTCGAAACGGGCGTAATCGCCGACACAACAGCTGGCGTCTAGCGCGATGAGCTCGGTTGTTTGCTTGGCTCCGGCGATTCCGCCCCGCGGCGCACAGGGCTGCGCTCCTCTCCTGGCCGCCACGGTCCGTGGACCGCGTGCTTCTCAGCAGGAGCACTGCTCCTAGTTTACAGAGGTGCGCGGTATATATACCGACCTCAAGTTACTCTAAGTGCTTGGCACAAGAGTGACCCGGCCCGTTTTATCAGTGGAGAGTACGTGGCGGTACTACTTTCCTAAGCCTCGCGACGCAAGTTTCACCGATAGAAGGAACCGAGGCCTCATCAACGGCGTCCGTCACTGCTCACGTCGCTTTGGAATGTTAAAACCTCTCATAGGTTGCACTTTTCGGCTTAAACTGAAAAGAGAAAATGATAAAAGTGAGCCAATTTCAGTTTCTATTATTCGGTTTTAACCGGAAAAGGTGAGTAGTCTTGGCATGCGAGTCATAGCTATAGCTGGCTATCGAGTACAAGCCGCACTTACCCAAAGTTGAAAAATGAGCTAAAGCGGGAAGCCATGGACGTGATGCGCGGTAGTATTGTTAGATAAGCAGCGCGCTTATGCAGTTTGAGGTTTGGTTTATGGGGCTTAACGTCCCAAAGCAACTCAGGATACGAGAGCAGCCGTAGTGGAGGACTCCGGAAATTTCGACCACCTGGGATTTTTTAACGCGCACTGACATCGCTCAGCACATGGGAGCCTTGCCTTTCGCCTCCATCGAAAAGCGGCCGCCGCAGCCGGAATTCGGTCCCGCGTCCTTGGGTTCAGCAGTAGAGCGCCCTAACCACTGTGTCACCGCGGCGGGAGATTTTAGGCGTTGCTCCGCTAGCTTACACGCTTCTGCAGGACGGGAAGCCGCTTACTACCTAATCTGTTAGCTGTCGCCACCCGCTTAGACAAGTTATCATCGGCCTGACTATACCCACTGCAGGGCGAATGCCTCTCCCATATTACTCCAACAGTCCTGTGCTAACTACATCCATTTGACCCCTGCGAACTTCTTAACCTCATTCGCCCACCTAACTTTCTGCCTCCCTGCTACGCTTTCCTTCTCTTGGAATCCGATTTGTTTGTTACCCTTCGCGACCATCGGTTATCCTCTCTTCGCACTTATGCCCTGCCCAGGCCCATTTCTTCTTCTTGATTTCCAGTAGAATGTCAATAATTGGAGTTATTCCTCTGATCTACTCTGCACGCTTCCCATCTCTTAATGTTACACCTAACATTTTCCATTCTATAGCTCTCTGCGCTGTGCTCAACTTGAGTAAAACCCTTTTTATTAACCTCCACGTTTCAAGCTCATAGGTGAGTATAGGATAAGATGCAACTGTTATATGCTTTCCTCTTTTAGCGATGCTGGTAAGCTGCTAGTCATGGTATGCCAGTACTTGCCAAATGCGCTCCATTCAAACTTTATCTTCTTATCTTCCTGGTTATTTCCTTTTCATGGTCTGGATGATAGTACTTCTAACACCATGGTCCAGATCTTCGCTTACTACGTGTTCTATGATGAAACATATTCTCCTGCCACTCCAGTGCTTCGCTACCTGTTGTAAACTGCTATTCCTTCCCGAGGCTGTTGAACATTGCCTTAGGGCTTCTGCATATTAATTTTCAGGCCTACCTTTCTGCTTTAGACAAGCTACTTGTCGGTTAAGTTAGCTTGTCAATTCAATTTAGGACAGTTCCATTTCATATACTTCTTACTTCATTAAAGACCCCCTTCTGGCTGTATTACATAAAAAGTGGGGTTAAGATAAGTGAGTAAAACATTTTCATCATGACAAATGCAATGTGACTTTGTCAAGAAGGGTAGATGGACAGGTGACGGCTCCAATTTCGTTGGGCAAGTCGTTCCAATGGCTTGCTGTTTGGAGAAAAAATGACTTTTAGTCGTACGAGCACGTTGGCGTGCGCAGACTTTGGTTCCTGTTTGAGATGAAAAGAATAAAATTTGTGAAACGTGTGCATGCTGGAAATGCGGGGACGGAATGAAACGCTTGATAATTGTGACACGAAACTGTGCATGGGCATCACGAAAAAGTAGCTTGTCTACCGCAACTATTGAGCAGCAGTTCAATCGCTGCCATCGTCATGCACAAAATGTGATGCCCCTCCCTCTCGCTCAGTCCACAACGACAAACGATCGATGACATGTCAACCTAGTTCTTAGCAGGGGAATTCCACTTGCGTGTCTGCCTGTGGCGATCCCATTTAATTTGCATTACTTTGTTTAGCGACGATGGCAATTCTTTCTGCAAGAACAGTTCCAATTAAGTACTGCCATTTGCACGTTAATCACTTTTCAGTTAACTGTTCGTGTTAAATTAAATCACTGAAAAAAGTGTTTTAATTCGGGTATAGGAAATACGTACGCAGAAAAAAAAAGAAATAAAAGGTATGTTTCAAAACAAGAACCGAAACAAGACCGGCGAAGTTTCAAAGAAAATAAAAACTGACCCCCCCCCCCCTCCCCCCTTCCCCCCACACACACATACACACACATACCGTACCGTATACCATGTCATACCGTACCTATACCGCACCATACAAAACAATTGCTGAGTTGAGGAAAATAAGGTCTCCACACTTTATATTTTAATTGCATGAGCGGAAGGAATGAGCGACAGAACATATAACGACTTTGCATGTACCTACTTGTTTTTGGCCCGCTGTGCATGTCATAACGCCAGATGAAAAGAAATTCTCGAAACGTCTGCTCAGTGATCTTGCGAGGGGGGATACGCAGAGATCTTGCACTTGCGTAGGGGAGCTAGAATTAGATATCCACCACCACACAAAGCCCTAACAAAGGAGGAAGCGACCGGCTGGCGCAGATTACAGACCAACTCCTTTCCTAACCTACACATACTTAATAAAATGTTCTCGACACAATACAGAGCCACCTGTCCTTGGTGCGATGCCACACCTACACTTTATCATATCACGTGGGAATGCGAACGCAACAAAGCATTCCACCAACACGAAGACCCGAGTGCGGAGCAATGGGAGAGTCGGCTCACCAGCGGCGAGCTCGCGACCCAAAGGGCCTTAGTGCAGCACGCGGCTGATGCAGCACGACTCAGTGGAGCCTTGGAATAGGGGCCCACCCTTGCTGACGAGAAGCCTCAAGTCGCCAGCGCCAGAGAAGACGACGGAGACTTCACAACCGCGAAACCCTTGAAATATCCAATAAAGTTTTCGCTCACTCACTCACTCACTCACTCACTCACTCACTCACTCACTCACTCACTCACTCACTCACTCAGTGATCTGTACCTCGACTGCCAATGCGCGCATGCTTACCGTCCTTTCCTTTTTTTTTTTTCTTTTTTTCCTCGTATACTCCACAGTTCGCCACTGTCGTAGTGACGAAATTTTCTTTCTCACATGTGATTTGCGATGAACGCTCTGACTCATTCTTCAGTCATTGTCTGCCGGAACGAAAAATATCGCTACAGCCAACTTGTTTCAGCTTCACGCTTTTCCTCGCCCCCCCCCCCCCCCCCCCCCTTTCCTCCCGTTCAAGACGATGACACTGCGGAGGCATAAATCATCGCTCTCACGCCAGAACGGCCCATGCTAGAAGCGGTGGGACGCGTCCCGCTTCGTGCAAGTAGTATTAAAAGACGGCGACGCTTTCCGCGGCCGTAATCACGCTCGTGGGATGTTTTTGGCTCCTCCTGTCACCCTGTCGAGATGGGGACACCGCGTATATTGGCGACTGTCTGTCGCGATTCTGTTGCAGGGCGGACATTAGTTCCAGCGCCGTTTTATGAACGTGTACGACGTGTCCCGCGCTTTTGAAGCGTGTGTCCATGCGTGCGTGCGTGCGTGCGTGCGTGCGTGCGTGCGTGCGTGCGTGCGCAAGGCAGCCGTTGCGTGCACGGGATGCGTGGCGTGCGTACGGGTTGCGGCCCATTCGTCATTTTGGTTTTTCTCAGCCTCCCAGCCGATCCTGGCGGCCAGGTGATATATGCGCGAGCGGTATTGAGTATCGGCCAAGCCGTGCATACGTGTCGACGCAACAAGTGTCTCTCGGCGTTGCGTGCGAAGGGCAGGAAGCTGTTTGCGGGCGAGGCTGCCGCTGGGCGCTCGCACTCTCCTCTTCCAGCGTTGTGCGCTCTTGCTCTCTGCGCACCTCCGTTATACCTCCGTGCCGCAGCCCGCCCATCCTTTTTTTTTTTTTTTTTCCCCTTGCTTTCTCGGCCAGGGTGCGCTGCTTGGGAGGCTTGAAATTGAGTGTTGTACGCCTGATTTGTGGTCGTAAGCGTTCCAAATGTTGAGCAGGTTTTTGTGCTCGTGTCTTTTGTGTTTGTCTGGCCGAGAAGCTGGATTAAGGATGGCGCATTGTATTCGACGTAGTTTTTCAGCGACTGACGTATACGGTCGCACGGCGCTGACCTTGATGCCTCCGCAAAATGTGAACGCTAGCTGGCTCCTGGAAAGAAGGTCAGCACTCCAATCAGAAGCATCTGTCTTTAATTGGAGGCCATGCGAGAAGGTACCTGCCCGCTATGTACGGATAAGAAGCAAATTCTTCCGTATTTTGTCGCGACACAGTTTAAAGCAGGAGTGTTGACACTTTTCATTGCCTTTCTTCTATATCTTTTTTTCTTTTTTGTGGCATAACCTACTCAGCTTTTTCTGCAACATTGTTTTAAATGAATGCATTGTCAGGAAGGCCCTCCATAAAATCTTCACGCTCTCCGGAGGTAGAAAAGGCAACCTCTTAATCCCCTGATTTTTTTTTTTTTTCGAAGTAATTGTACCGAAATTGGCATTTCTTTTTATTTAAAGAAGTGGAGTTTTCAAGTGTCTAAAACATAAAAATCAACATAAGAAATGTTTTTCTTCCTTATAGCGATCTTTATTAAGCATATCTGTGCTGTGTAGAAATGCTGCTATTTTAGCGAGCATACAGGAAGAGCTTCCAAAAGGATGACTATAAATGTCGCAAAATGTCTGTCAAACCCGCAATATAACTCAAATCTTCCTATTCAAGTCCTTCACAAGTGTACCAGGGCTCAAAGTGTACTAGGGCTTTCTTGCACCACCTGCACAGGTGAGCATTTCCTTTCACAATCAGCATATGTCACGCAATGCTTTCTTGGGTTATTCTTTTTTTTTCTGTCTTCACCTGTTTCACTGCAAACAATGTCCTCGCTATCGTCGTCCTCATTGAGGAACAAAAAAAATTGTAGTATTCAGTATCACTCGAGTTGGTCGCATCGGCGCTCTCGCACTAGCTCCTCCATTTCCCTTTGTGTAGTGACAGGCTTCTCCGTTCAGGCCAAGCAAAAGTAATGCGCCCTTCAGTATACGTGCTGTCATCTCGCAAATCCCCAAAAATGATTTAGACGAGCTCTACTCGCCTTAAAACGTTATCGGAGCGCCCAAAAGCGCACGACGAGCTGGACTCGTCATGAGCCGAATGTGAGTCGACTTACGACGAGCCTGGCTCAGCGTCCAAGTCCGCCAGGGGGTGAAAAACAGTGAAAGCGAGCTTATCAAGACAAGCGTTCGCACTGGGTTGCTATGGGGAGTACAAAGGTGTCCAACACAATAGACCTATCCCACCGACCGATCTGCGCATGCGCCGGTTTCCCGGAAGTTTGTCCGCCGCCATATTAGTTGTAGCAGTTGTAGTCCGCTGGTCAGCGTGGGCAAATGCCACTGCACTCCTGGAATCACCGCTTCACACGAACTTATCGCACATTTCTTAGACTTCGCCGCCGAGAAAAATTTGTCAAGTCATTATTTTAGAAAATTGCACTGACTGTTTTATGCAAGGCAAACTTTCTGACCATCCTGTTGTTTTTTTAGCGATGGCATATACACTTTGTATGGTTGAAAAGGCGTCGGCATAGCCGGCACCACATGCGGGAAATAATCTGGGGCTGAGCAAAAAATATATCATGGCAATTTGTGGTTCTAGTGATTTATAACCGATTGGTGTGTGATAGGCGATGACGAGTAAAATAAATAACTGTAATTAACTGATTAATTGACGAATAAAGAAATGAGAAATGAACAAAAGTATTTGAAAAAGGGCGTTCAAAAGTGTAAATTATAAGAATGAAAAGCCAATGCTTGGTGATGCTCATTTAAAAAATTCAGTGTAATTCATAAATTAATTGAAGTAATTGAAAAATGAAAAATTAGGGAAAAGAGGTTAAGAAATGTCAAAATGCTCAGAATGGTGACTGGCTGACGGGAAAACTTTATTGAGAGACAAGGGAGGGGATGTTCTCAGAATTAAAATGCGGTTCTTGATTATTGTAATTAAGAAAATATAGAGCGTGCAATTGATCAATTATTTACTTGAAAGAATTGAAAAAGAGAAATTGAAAAAACGGGGTCGAAGGTGTTGAAATTCTGAGAATGAAAAGCCAATGCTTTGTGATGATAATAAAGAAAATTTAGAGCCTCGTAATTGATCAAATAATTGAAATAGTCGCAAAAATGAAACATTGCAAATACGGGGCTTCAAAGATGTCAAACTGCTCGGAAAGAAAAATCAATGCTTGATGACGCTAATTGAGAAAATATAGACTGTGTAATTGATGAACCAATTAATTGAAATAATCGAAAAATTAAAATAGGAAAAGGGGTCCTAAAGGTGTCAGAATGATAGGAATCAGAATCCAATGCTTGATTATGCTAATTAAGGGAAGTTAATGCGTGTAATTGATCAAATAATGAATTAAACGAATTGAAAATAAATAAAAAGGTAAAAAAAGAAGGTTCAAAGGTTTCAAAATGCTGAGAATGAAAAGTCAATGCGTCAAGATGCTAATGAAGAAATTTCAGAGTGTGTTATGAATTTATTATTTTAAATAATTGAAGAAAATGAAAAATGCTTTCAAACCTATAAAAGCTGCTAAGAATGGAAAATCAATTTTTGCTGATGCTAAGTATTAATGTATAAAGAGAAATAAAAACAAAATATAAATAAAAAGCAGAACAAAAACAAATATAACAACATAAAAAATGAAAGCAAAAAACATCCGTGTGTGTGCAACGCATCGAGTCATAGTCGTAGCGGCGGAGCTGAAGTGATCCCTTAATTTTGTTTCTGTTGTTACCGAGTGATTACAAGTGCTATCCTATCTTCAAGCCATGTATGAATAGTTTGAGGGAAAACGATTGTTTGGAGGTTTTGTTTTAGCACGTGCGTGCTTTGCGATGCGTGTAACGTTATTTTAGCTTAGTGACGAACGCCATACGGATGCAATGGAGGTTGGCTTCAGTTTTGAATTGTGGCGCCAGTCCTTCGTGTCTTGTCATCTGGATTTTGCACAAAGCAGATATTTTCTAACAGATATTTGCAACAGTGATATCTACTGACTTCTAGTAGACTAGGTGACGTGTCTTTGTGTCCGCGCGAAAACTGTGACATTTCAGAGATACCACTGACACAGTGGAATTGTGAAAGTTTACCTGAGTTTTGGCCAGAGTGACCTGGGTAAGTTGTTGCAAGTATCCCGTGTAGCACGTTACGTCGATAAAAAAAAAAAATAAGGTCTTGATGTACCACCATGATAATAAAGTTAATTAATAAATCACTTGCACAATCCAAATTTTATTAATTAGCGTCATCAAGCATTGGCTTTCTATTCCGAGCACTTTTACACCTACCAAGCCGCTTTTCATATTTAGCATTTTTTAATTTATTTCAATTGACTATTGATCAATTGCATTTTCTAAATAGTTCAGATAGCATCAGCAAGCATGGGCTTTTCATTCTGAGTATTTTGACACCTTTGAACCCCCTTTTCTAACTTTTTCTATCTCCAATTCACCGAGAATTCAATTATAATGATTTTATTAACTCGTCATCGCCAATCACATACCAATATGTGATCAATCACTGCAACCCAAAATCAGGATGATACAATGTTTTTCCGCAGCCCCCGAATATTTTCGACACGCGTTGTCGACTACTACTACTATTACGACGATGACGGCGCCGACGGCTTTTCGACCGAACGAGCTGAACAAGCTACACTTAAAAGCGGAGTTTCTTTCCCTTGTGCTATTGTTATGGCATACACAGGAGCTAAAAATTGTTCGGAAACGCGGCACAGAGGCACTCCAGGCGGGTGGAGCGGCCGAATGACTACATCTACCAGCATGCACAGCGGCGGCGGCGGCGTCGTGAAACTGGCCGGTGGGATCGGTCCATTAATCCCCCCCACCTCACTCTGCAACTAGCTGCCAAATATAATACCACTTGTTGCGAACTGCAGTAGTTCAGTTCAACTGAAAGGAGCGACAATCACTTTAGGTGAAAGTACGTATTACGTATGACATCCTTCAGAATAATTCGTGGCACTATATATATATATATATATATATATATATATATATATATATATATATATATATATATATATATATATATATATATATATATATATATTGTAGGGGTGTGTTTATTCAGATGGATATAGCCGCTCAGGAGGAACTCGCAGCGGAGCGTCCAGCGTGGCGAATCAGCAAGGCAGAGACCAACTTCTTTGTCCTCGAGCGCGCCAGTACGCGATGCATGGCAGTGGCTACGAAGACGAAGTTTCATCATCATCATCATCATCATCATCAGCCTGATTATACCCACTGCAGGGCGAAGGCCTCTCCCATATTTCTCCACTTAACCCTGTTCTGTGCTAGCTGCATCCACTTGACCCCTGCGAACTTCTTAATTTCATCCGCCCACCTAACTTTCTGCCGCCCCCTGCTACGCTTTCCTTCCCTTGGAATCCAGTTTGTTACCCTCAGCGACCATCAGTTATCCTCTCTTCGCACTACATGTCCTGCCCATGTCCATTTCTTCTTCTTAATTTCTACTAGAATGTCGGTAACTTGAGTTATTTCTCTGACCCACTCTGCACGCTTTCTATCTCTTAATGTTACCCCTACCATTTTTCGTTCCATAGCCCTCTGGGTTGTCCTCAACTTAAGTAGAACTCTCTTGGTTAGCCTCCAAGTTTCAGCCCCATAGGTGAGTACAGGCAAGATGCAACTGTTGTATACTTTCCTCTTGAGCGATACCGGTAAGCTGCTAGTCATAATCTGCGAGTGCGTGCCAAATGCGCTCCATCCCAATCGTATTCTTGTTTTTTTCTTTTTCGTGGTCCGGATCTGCGGTTACTACCTGTCCTAAGTAGACATATTCGCCTACTACTTCCAGTATTTCGCTACCTAATGTAAACTGCTGTTGCTTCCCGAGGCTGTTGAACATTACCTTAGTCTTCTGCATATTGATTTTCAAGCCTACCTTTCTACTTTTCCTGTCTAGGTCATCAATCATTATTTGCAGTTCATCCCCCGAGTTGCTTAGCAAGGCAATGTCATCAGCAAATCGCAGATTACTGAGGTATTCTCCATCTACCCTTATCCCTAACTGCTCCCATTCCAAGTCTCTGAATACTTCCTCTAAACAAGCTGTGAATAGTACTGGGGAGATTGTGTCTCCTTGCCTAACACCTTTCGTTATGGGAATTTTGTTACTTTCTTTATGCAGAACTATGGTTGCTGTGCAGCCGCTATATATATCTTCCAGCACTTTCACGTATGGCTCGTCTACCCCCTGAAATCGCAATGCCTGCATCACCGCCGAGGTTTCAAGACGAAGTTTACCACACTACATTTCCCCCCCGGGTAGAGAAGGAGCCATCCTGGCGACTTATGGAGCCGACAGAACAGGCGGATCGTAGTATGACTTGATTCGGTTCACATGAACTGTTTCGCGTCCACGGCGACGCAAGTCCGCAGAGGGCGTAACAGGCTCAACTACGTAGTTGACAGGAGATGTTTGTTGGAGGACTCGGTATGGACCATGATATCGAGCAAGAAGCTTCTTTGAAAGGCCGGTGGTTGTGGTAGGGACCCAGAGCCATACCAGGCAGTTAGGTGCATATGTAGAAGGCTCGCCGGTGTCGCGGTGGTGTTTTTGTTGCCACTGGTTTTCCGTTGTAAGCGCACGGGCGAGCTGACGGCATTCTTCTGAGTACTGGGCGGCGTCCGAGAGTGGAGTCGATATATATATATATATATATATATATATATATATATATATATATATATATATATAAACACACGAGATTAGAAAATCTGGCGTTTCCTCGCGTGTCTGACCTGCTTGTACACTTCGAAGCCGCCAGTGAACAAGTCACCGTCCCAATAATCAGTGGGAGCTTTGCCAAACCATCGCTTTTCGTGCGTTATTCATTTATCAGTCTACGTTAGGCGTGTCGGGAGCTTGTTCTGCGCACCGTTTCCTGCTGCCGCAGAGCGACTTTTTTTTTTTTTTTTCTTTTCATATTTTCACCCGTTCACCGTTCGGTTGGTCTGCAATGCACTGGCTCATTTGTTATCCAGGGTTAACAAGGCACGAAGGTGCTGAGCGAGAAGCCACGGGTTTATGCTGCGCCTTCGGATTGTGCAGAAGGACGCGGGCTCGCGTTATTAGCCGGCAGAGAGATTGCCTTGAGACCAACAGGAAATAGAAATTCTAACACAGTTGTCTCGGCCAGCGTGCAACATTTTACGAGGCGCAACGATCAGACCCCTCTTGCGTCGAGCGTGAAATCCCGCGGTGTCATTTCTCGTTGCGTTATGTAGGGCGAGGCTGCTTGCATCCTGGCTGCGCCTACCCGCCTGCCTTCCGTAGCTCTGCTAACCAGCCCACTAACAAGTGCAGAACTTGGCGCCCCGTGTTTTCCGTGCCAGGCACGGTCGCGTGTATTATCGGCAACAGGACTTCGGTCAACTTGGAGCCCTGCGCTTCAACACACGATTGCGGTGCTGAACTCGCCACGGCGTACTTTGTCAAGACGCTTTTGCCACGACAGGTTGGTTAAGTAGAAATAAAAGCACGCAAGCAGAGAGGAGTTATTCGCAGTAGATATTTGTAAAGCACGCAACTTGGAAAAAAAAAAAAAAAAGGAAAAGAAGCGCTTGTTAACAACGTAACAAATAGTAGGCGAATAAAGGTCAGCGCATGTTGTCTTAGCGTCAGGGAGATTCATTTGCTAGTTACATTCTTATATTATGGTATTTTAAATAAAGAAAGAAGCAATATCTGTCTAACTTAACCATAACTACACGTCTACCTCGGTTGGAATTTACAACGCACCTGGCCTATACTATCCCCTACTGTATTATAGGCATGCGCCATTCGTATACAGAAGCCAACATGTAGATCAGACAGGATCTGCACGTCTTGCTTGTCGCATTTTAACTACATGCTCATTTTAATTAGTCATATTTTGCACTCAATTATTTAGAAACGTTTCTAAAAAGTTGTGTTTTCCTAAATATACGCACTCCTGGCGCTGCTCACTAAAACAGTTAGAATTACAAATTTGCCATCGAGACCGTCAATGTAATTAGCGGATTCCTTCGAAGCTCCGTTGCCATGCATACCGCGAATAAGCGACCTTTGAGAAATATGACAGCAGGACGCGCGGTGTTCAGGTCAGTGTTTTTTCGCACGGAACCTGGCGGGGAACCTTGTGATTTATCCCTGTAGGAGACAAAACGCGGGGTCATTAATACTGGCACGTCCTTCCTCGTAACTCTACTCTGCAGTCTAGTTTTTACTCGGAAGCGTTGTGTAGGGGATGTACCGTGAAATATTGATGTGACTGCATTTTAAGGCGAAAGCCTTCAATGGCTCATACTCGCGGCGTTCGTCCGTGCCTTGGAATGGTGCCAGCTGTGGCCTCTCCCCGCACATCGGCGAAGTCCTCCTCTCTCCCTAGCAACCACCTGCGCCGGTGGGGGGCGCAGCTGTGCATAGCAACCGTGACGTCACGTGTCGGTGGGCGGGGAGCGCGCGCGTGTTGGCGGCGGCAGCAGGTGCGGCGACATTCCTTCGACAGGCGTCTAGGTGCAGTCCAGTGAGGGAGACGCGTGGCGCCGAAGCGGCCTAGTGACTCTGCGGCAAGCGGTGCGGAGAAGCGGCGACGGACGCCTGATTTCCCGAACACGAAACGTGAGAAGAAGGATCAGTTTGGTTGCCACCATTTCCGGTTCCGGCGTTTCCTCCAATCAGAAGACTCGAGGCCAGGGAGACAGCGCCACTTTCGATAACGACACAAACTCGAAATACGGACCAGAGGCAGACACAGTAAAGGAGGAATCAGAGGCATTTCAAACAAACGCTTTCGCCTCATCGCACTTTATTTGTCCAAAGTGCTACACAATTCTTTTTTTTTTTTCTAACGAGTGCGAAACATTTCTGCGCAGAGCCTTTGCGCGCATGATGTTCTAAATTAGTGAACTAACGCGCACTAGCCAGGTTATCTAATTTGCATGAAAACAGTGGCCTTCAGCGGCGGTGGCAGGAGTTATAATTTGGTTGGGATATCCGACACAGGCGAGGCAAGTGCGAGCGCGACCAGGGAAGACCTAATCCGGCCTGCTCCTTTACATTATACCAGAACCGTACCACCAAGGCAGCTGCAAACGCACACATGCTCAGCATAGCAGTCGCCACCTGTAGCGCCGCTCGAGTCCGAGATGTTCCGGTGCGACAACTGCGTCGACCAACAGCCACGGTCCCGGCGCCCAAACAGGCGGCGCAGGGACAGGGCCAAAGGCCGGTCATTCCTAGGCTTCCGTGTCGCGGACCCGGCCAGCGAACGCTCGACGTAAGGCTCCGGAAGGGGCGAGAGCCCCGGTCCCGAAATCAGGCCGGTCAGGCCCAGTGAAGAATGCCGGCCCGGAATGCGACAGTCGTGGCCCGCTTCTCCACAGGGCGGCGCTTCTCGAGCACGCGCGTCGTCTGCCAGGACTTCCAGAAATAACGCTCTGCTAGGACCGCGGCAGCCGCAAGAACTTTCGCGGAGAGTTCTTGACATCCTTAGAAGAAGGGGCTGGGGCGCTATCGGGTGAGGGAGAGCGGAGTCTAAACCTCGTAGCGGAGCTCTCCGGTTCTAGGGCGCCTTGCATAACGGTCCAGGGGGAGAAGAAAAATGCTACTCCTATTTAAATGGGACAGCGACAGGGCACAAGAAAAAAAAAAAAAACGCGGGTCCGTCTTCCTGGCTAGCCCTGCAGGAAGAGTCCTCCAGTCGACGCGGCGCAGCCGATTCACTCTTTGTTTCATTCTGGCGAGCCGCTGGAAACGTCCGTTTCAACATGAAGGCTCTTTATCGCCTCCTCTGAAAGGTGTTCGGCCCGCTCGAGTGTTCTTCGAATCAACAGTCGGGGCGGCGAAGGCGTGTGATGGCTGTCGTTTACTCTGTCCCTCTTTCGTTCTTTCTTTTTTTCTTGCTCGAGTCACGGGTTATTTGCCGCGGGGAGCGCCGGCCTGGAAATGCGCGGGCCTTGTGCCCAAGTGCTTAACGCAAACTCATTTGGCGCTCTTCCTTTATTAACGAAGTCATTCTGTTCCGGTTTTCTCCTACGGCGCTGCAGCATCGCGCGTGCGGCGCCCATTGTTCTTCGTGCCCGAGGCACATTTGTTTGCCTATCCGCGCGCTGCCGAGCTTTCCTTCCTGGTTTCTCGGCGCGTTCGCTCCGCACCACGCAACCGTACGCCCCGCTGGTAACGGTCAGAAACATAGTAGAGAACCTTCCGCTCTCGTCACGTCTGCCGAAGTCGTGTTCGAGCGCCCGATTTTAAATATGCTAATTGCTTGTCTTCCGTCGTTGACCTGTAACAGCGCGGCGCTCTGAGAGCACTGCGCGCTAGCCCGCTGTGTGTGGTACTGCGGCTTAGCTTTCTTTCTCGGTTTGGAAATGTGCTTTCCCGCTGATCAAACATCAAGGCAAACTTGCACGTGTAGGCGCGATGAGTAAACATTGTATTTCTCTGTTGCAGTGCATACAGTGCTGTGCGCATGTAGCTGCAGAATATTTAGCACTGGGCCCTTATAGATAACAGTAATAACAAGCTGCAGGTAGCAGCCGTCGGTGCGACTACTATACTGGACATCATTGCCGTCGAGAATGGTCCGTAGTATATAAATTTTATTCATCTTATTTCATTTCTATGCGGGTCGGGATGAAACCTTGTTATCTCGGACGCAGCATGATGTCGAAGTCGCGAAGGGAAACGTATTCATAGTTTGCTAGGACAGAGGCTCTTATCGCAACAATTGTTGTTGTTATAAGCAACGATGTTCTCTTTATTGAAACTGCTAAAATGCAATAGCTCAAAACAAACTAATAGAATTTATTTAACAAGCTTACTAATTAGCGTGATTCAAGTGTTTTCTGATGTGAGCCAACACTGGTATTGCAACATCGATGAAGCCTTCCCGATATCTTAAGAAAATCTACTTTCAAAACTTCTGGTTCACTTCGTTGAAACAGCCGGTATAATTGTCGTCATACTAGGTCTGTAACAACCATAGTTCTCTTGGAAGGAGCCATGTATTTTCACAAATGTTGCGTAGACGGTAGACCTTTGGTTTGGACCCAAATTTTTAAATATCTGCCTTTATTAATGACACTTCTGTGCCGGGTATCTGTATCAGACGATCCCGTGCACCGGAAAGCCGCCACTAAGGCGAAAAATTGATTCCGAAACAAAATGGCCTAGTTATCAGCATGCTAAACGGCGCAGCTCAGCATCGAGGCAGCCTAGTTTTGCGGTTCGCGCCGCATCTCGCGCAGTCGAAGCAGCAGGCGCACGCGCAGCGTGCATTTCCCATGCGGCGGTGGTCATCTAGTAACGCTGGCGGTGGTGCAGCGGCATGCGGAAAAGAAGGCTGCAGAGCCTGTGAAGAGACGTCATCGGCGTTTCACCGAGGCCACACGAACTGCACGGCCAAGAAACGGCGGCGCAGGCCGCAGGGCAGCGTGTTGACGGAGCATTCGGCGCCGTCCGCGGGCACAAGGATACCGCGAGCACGAACCGCACCATCCGGAAGGACGGTTAAACCGATTTGAAACCACGAGGGCGGGATTACAGGGCGTGTGTCTTGGCGTAATACGTTGCGCCTCGCACTGCAAAGCAGGAGAACATCGGCGCCCTTGAACGCCGGGTCTCTGCCACGCCGTGCTAGTAATCGTCGTCAAGCTTCCGTCTGGCGATAAGCCGCAAATCAATCATGAGCTGGTATGCGTTGAAACCTGGGGGACGCCGGAAACGGCCGCGTGCACGTATTTCTTAGTTTCTTTTTCTTTTTACCATGGTCTACTTATAGTCTACTGAAAGCAACCCGTTTTACTTGGTACAACGAGGGGAGTGGAAGAGCCGCAGTTCGAGTGGTCCTCTGTGCGTGAGAACAAAGCATGACCTTTTCTGATTTGCTTCTCAGCCCCTTTGCGTTGTCGGCCCTCATGAGTGTTAAGACCTTCAGACGTAACGTACGGCGGCTAATGCAGCAGAAATTACCTTTTGTAGCAGCTTCAGCTCTGATGAGGTATTTCATATCGCGACCAAAAGGCCATCGGTGACGTAGACTGAGATTTATTTAAAGTTTCCTGCTACTGGGGGTACGCCGTAGATGGTGCGGCGGTATAACACGCGCAGCTGTGCTGAACTACGAGAGACCCAGTGTTGGCCGTCTAAACGCCTTCCCTTGCAAAGTTTGGCCGTCTGTCGCAGCATACTCCCATGGCAAGTGTAATGCCTCTGGATAATTCAGCTTAGGAAACGCCACGTTGACAGACAAATATGTACATTCCACGCCCAAAAGCCTCCTTCCGGGCAGGCCGTCTCTCTTCTGCACCTGCTCAAACTTGGTGACGTTCCCGGTGTGGACAGCGAACAATTTTTAGGTGTCGCATTTTATTCTCGCACCCTGTGAGTGGAGGAGCACAAGCAAACGCAATTCGCCTTTTCTTCTTGTCGGCTGTAGGCGAAGGATGCATGAATGTGGCTTTTTCGTGCGAAGCGTGATTTCCAGGGACTGCACCGTGTCATGTGCGTTTTCTCCTCAGCTCGCCCCGGAATTCGCTCCGCTCCGCTTGGCTGACAGCGTAGGCTGTAATGCGCGTGAAGCGGAGGGTGCCAAGCCTGCTGCTGTGCGTACCCCCGATGCCTGGATCACTTTCGTATGCAGCAGCAGCCGGAGCTCGGTCACAGTTCGTTTCATATCTCCAAGGGCCCCCTTCCTCAGGAAGGAGGGCCTACTTCCTCCCGTCGTGTTTTGTATCCTTACACTCTGGTGCTCTGAAAGCGCCAAAGGCAACATTGAGATTCTAATTCGCCAAAGCTGCGTTTCTGATGTTTTTTTGTTGTTGCTCTTGTTCAGCGGCGCTGTATGAAAGAAATTGATGCAGGTGGGTAGCTGACCGGGGATTCAAATTCAGAACATGGTGGAATTTTTGTTTGCTCTCGCGCTGATATTTATATGCGATAAATTCTGGATTGGATTGCAAAACATTTATTTCGTCAGAAAAGGCAGAATGCAGATGATCCGTGCTAGGTGGCTATCAGTCCATGGTTGACAGCGATAAATTCCGGAGCGCAGGTCGCCGCTCACTGATTTGGTTTACACTATGGCGGCCTTGATCTACGTGATCGCTCAAATTTTCTGTAGTAATCGGATAATGTGATCACTGTGTCTGTGGAAGCGCGAGAGGATATGACTAATGGCTTATATTACTTGCAGTAAACTAATAGAGTCAAGACAAAAGGTCCTGACTCGACTCTCACCGTAAGTTTGCTGCAAGGAATATAGTATGAGTGGTTAGTTCGTTAACTTATCTTCCTGTGCAGACCCTGTGATCGCGTCTTTGTGCACGTAGGACTCCGAACCAAAAATTTAAAAATGAGGAGACAAAGTATTAAGGAAGTCCTGCGCACGCCACAGGTCTTCGTACTCACTGTATGAAACCCGCATTGTCACGAGGGAACTATATTTATGCTTCTTTTGAGGCTTGCCGGTTATTTTTCCGTAAAACTTTCGCTGGGTAATGAGGTCCTTTACTAACCGCCCATTCCAAAGTGAGCCGAGTTAACCACGAGATAAAATGAAAGGCACTGATTCCACGAGTTGTTTAAAGAAGGGGTGGGGGGAGGGGGGGGGGGGGCAAGAAAGTCTTGTATATATACCAGGAAGAGCCGGGGCGAATAGAAGAGTGGCAGATGTGTGACGAGATTCCCGATGAGCACTTATCGCCGATAGGCCACCTGCTGTTCTTTGTTATGCAAAAGCGTCGTAAACTGCGCCGGTGTTGTGAAGGGCCCCAGGGCACACAACAGACACCGCGCGCCGCCTTCTCGCGGAAACGTGGCGGAAAGAACGGGCCAAGAAAGCGTGCGCGATACACGGCGGCTCCCGACGCTTCCGAGTACGCGCGCCTAGTCCGCGGAGACGTGCGGAGACTTCGTTGGACGCTCGTGTGTGTCGTCCACCGAGGCGCTTTATCGGGACCGATTGGGCGGCCCGTTGAATTGCCGGAGAAAGAAGCCCCGTAATGAAACGACGACCAGGAACCAAGGGAGGACAAGTGCGACCCGATTCATCTCAACTTCCGCAGCCATTCGGAGAACGTGTTAGGGAGCCGCGCGCTCACTTTTTCACGCTTTCGGGGTTCGATAAGGAGCGCCGCGAGAGTCGAGCGCATCGCGCCGATCCCGAATGCGAATAACGCGCGGCGACTGCCGGCGCTGCTGCCTCTCGTGCATACGAAACGAAGACCCTGCTTTGGCGACGCCAACTGCGCTGACTCTCGTATATTGGTGCGATACGTCGTCACTATTCGTGCCGCTTCGCTGGAGACCCGTCACTGACACCCTCTGGGGCACTGCTGATCGATTAATCTCGCGAGTCATTTGTAAGTGTTACGCTTCGCCGTAGTTGGCAACTGGTCTGAAGCCAACAGTCTCTCCTTTTGCAGTCATTTCTTTTGTGTGAAAAGTTGTTGTAGTAATAGCAGAGTTCGAGTAGTCCTGATTGCCGGCGAATGCAGGAAATCAGCTCTTCATAAATAATGAATAGCTGGCTGTCTAATTATATAGAACCTTTATTTTTTTTTTTTTTATGGTGAGTCCCTTCAAGCAGAATTTTAATCCAACTCTTCTTACCCGTACATACCCGTTCTCGCGCAGATTCTCTCTTCTTACCTCCGTCGCAGCGCGTGGGATAGCAAACCCTGAATACGCCAGTGCCGACTGCTTCAGTTGTCGCGAATGTCTGGCTCTGTTCTCCTTTCATGGACGCTCAGGCCAGATACGTTAGTGCCCGATCAGTTTCTGCAGCTTTACTTTTACACTTGTCAACCATGGTTGCCCTCTAAATCCCCCCTCCATCACTCAGTGGTTATTTCGGTGGTCGGGAGCCGTCCATGTGAACCATGTCAGGATGAGAGAGGCTGACTACTGGGCGAGCGAATAGAAGTCCCATCGCTCTTGCCCGCATAGCAAAAGAGCATCTCTCTGGTCTCTGGTGAAACATTTCTGCATTTTATGCCATGACCCGCATTTAGAAGGTTCGGACTTCCTGTTTCGCAGTCTACAGGCCATTGCTACCGCTCTAACAATTGCAACTTCTTGATCATTTTAGCTTGCTGTCTGCTCTCACGACTTGCAACTAATGTTCTGGGTGCCTATGCGCGCTATTTAGTGCACTGGAATCATTTTAACATGTGGAGTTTGACATCGCTGGCAAATTTACCAACGTCGGCTCTTGGGTGGTGCTCTGCTACTGTGGGCGTAATTTTCGCTGAACATGGAGCTTTAGTAGAAGCCTTCAAGGAAAAAAGTGCGACCAAGCTTCAATACCGGCAAGCGCCGCAGCGATGACCCTAATTGCGTGTAACTAAAACTTATTTGTATGTTAAAGTATCTCCTTTACCTTTTTATAAGTTTCAGCTTGGAGTTCTACTAGATTTGGCCACCTGGGTGCATGGAAAACGGTGGAACTTGCGTGGGGGCTAGTTGTTTAGATGAATCTGAAGTCTTGCGTAACAACTACTTTATTGACATATTTTCCCGGCGTAGAAATAGAATTCATATTGTATCGAAACGTCAAGAAAAAGGCGGAGCATGCGCCACAGTAATTCATGCCAAGCTTTTCTGGACATCCAGTAACTAGCGCCATCTGTTGGTAGCCAGTAGCGAACACCGCATTTCTAAAGATATGTTAATTGGCTTAGAGTACAGGAAAGGAAAGTTGCAGCATCAGTCACACTTCTCGCAGGACACCAGAACTGCACCATGAGGGGAGGGATGAAGTGAATGAAGAAAGAAAGAAAAAAGTGCCGTACTGGAGGGTGCGTACGGCGACACTGACATCGAGGCACCCTAGGGTGCGGATTAATTTCGACCTCCTGGTGGTCTTCACGTGCACTGACATCGCACAGCACACGGACTCTGCGTTTCGCCTCCACTGAAACGCAGGCGCCGCTGTCTGGTCCGAAGCTCGCGTATCTCAATAGGGGATATTTTAAACAAGTTTGAGAACTGGGCATAGTCCCGAGAGGTTATACGCAACCCCCCCTCCCCCCCTCCTTCTACTGCTGCTGACTGCTTAGTTGCAAGTGTCAATGTGAACAAATTCAGTTGTGGATTCTCTCGTTGACCATAAACTCGGCTACCGGGCTGACTGCCCGAGTACATTTTGCAAACATCTCTAATAAATGTCAACTAAAACTACTTATTAATTGACTTTCCGCATACTTATGGTGTATGAGCGCATCTTCTGGAGTTGTCAACAACCGTAATTGCTTTTCTTTCAGGCTCGTCCTTCGTAATTCAAAATAAGGAAAGATGTTTATTTATTTATTTATTTTTATTTATTACATTATGCAAGAATGGCTGTGTGGGGTTGAAAGGTTTTTTTTTTTTTTTTTGTGGTTGCTGTTTCAAATGAAGTGAAAACAATCGATTTTTTTTTTTTTCACGCTTCAGTCCGCAATTGTTTTTGTTTTTTTAATTTCTGGCCTGCTTGCGAAACCTTCACTTTGTGCATTATCACCGATGTACCAATGACATTAGCGCGTAAATGTCCCACCCGCTGCCAATAGAATGCGGAAGTTTTAATATTACCGACGTGCTAAGGCTGCTTGCTGGGTTATTTAAGTTGCCTTTGTGATGTCTCGATCGCTGTAGCGCATATAGTATATTTATTAAAAGCGTGCCCAGCCGTCGAAAGGCTAAAACAGTGCATGCATGGGCTGTATTTGACTTACGATAAGTGCTTGCGCCGTTAAACTGTCATCGTTTATCGTATAGCTGAGCGCTCGACTTCTACAGTACCCGGTTATTACGTTTCTTTGTTTGAACAGCACCTTAAGCTTTTGTTGTAAGGTGCTGCCATGTTGCCGCTTCAATTTGCCCTCGTAATTATAAGCCGCCGGCGCTGTTGATCGCTGGCCAACGATTAGTATCGCGCCTCCCGATTTCCAGTCATGTGCAGCCCGAGAACAAAGCACCTAATTACGCACTCTCACTTGCGTGTGCCGGCCATGATGTGTTTTCACCGCCTCGTGTCACGCGCATAGCTGTACGTGTAGCTTTGTTGACGTTTCGCGCGCGTCCTGGCAAATTACAATAATGAAAGGTGACAGTTCAGAGAAACAGCTATCGTTTTCAATTTATTGGTCTCGGTTGCACAACGGAAGACGTCGCTATAGCGCCACTTCGCGGGAAAAAAAAAAAAAAAAAAAAGTGGTTCGCTACCTCGCTGTGATGCCGCTCGGTATAAATAGCTGGACGGAAGTGCGCGACACGCAAAGCCCCCATGGGATCTACTTGCTTGTCTTATCCATTAGAAGAAACGGGACAGGTCGATGGCTATCTCGATTATCATCGACAGAGGAGAGCGCCGTAAAGGCAAGTCGCCTCGCAAACCAGGGCCCCCGATCCGTAACACCAAGTTGTGAAATCTGACACGGGTAGTAGGTGTAAATACCTTGGAAGTACTAAAGCAGAAGGAAGGGTCGAACACGTTTTTCTGCCCATTCTATCGTGCTTTGTTGGCCTGTCGCGGCCTTCGTTCACTTCACGTTCCGCTCACATGGCAGATAATAAACTACATGCGGAAAACAGTGCCACCACAGGGTCTGGTTCGACCAATGCGAGAAAAATAAAAGCTTAGTTACCAGCCTAAACCTTGTCCTGCTGACTACCGCAGTGGTCTTCATGTTAAGGCGCCTAATTAAGATCCCTTTTATAAGGTCTTAATTGCCGATTCGCGTCCCGTATCATTTGGAACGTATACCGCTCGTAATTATTCCTGCGATAAAGAGGATCAGTTTTCGAGATAAGCGCCCAAAGCCCCGCGGGCATCGCCGCGCGCAGCCATTTCAGTCTTGCGTCTGGGTGAATCCCGCTTCTTCCCCCCTCCTGACCGCTAACGCTCGCGATCAGATGGTTTCCGGCGCAAGTCCAAGGGGGCGCACTGCGGCCATCCATGCCGACACCCTCGGGTTTTTCACGGGGGGTCGTCATTCGGAGGCGTGGTTCGTGGTCTACAGACGCACCTGGAGCGACCGCGGTAAAACAAACAAAAAAACTTGTCAGTATTGTTATTGTCAGTTGTAGCCGTTCATCTCGGCTGAGTATGCGTCTCTGAACGAAATAATTGATGGACAATTCATTCAATGGCGGCATACCGTTCCCTATAGGAAGCGCTTTCGTGCGGCCGACATTACGATTAGGAATCGTTTTCTGATCCGTGTTGTGCTTGGCCTTACGGCTTTCGGTTACGGGAAGGCAGTGGCCGTCGCATGGCAGCACTCATGTCTTGATGTCTGCTGATAAATTCGCTGGTAGTTACATCCGAACGCTTAATATGAAGAAGTCGTTTTCCTGTTTGAGATAAGGCTCACAAGTTAGAGCCCACGAACAATTTTTACTTCTTGAAACACTGTGAAGCTGATAAGGTCAAATGCGAAAGTGCGAGCGCAGGAATTCGATCCGGTTCATCGACCGTGGGCCTTATCGTGGAGCGGCTTCTTAAAGGGAATACCCACGCATGGCGTAGGAGTTGTGCCTCAGCGATAGTATCCTCGCGCTGGCCAATGTTTTCGTGGCCTGCGGCGGAAACCGCGCACACTCGGCAATTCAAGTTGTAGATTCTTGAGTAACGGAAGCGACGATCGCACTCGGATGGAAGAAGCGGCATTCTTGTATCGTAGTATCCCGCCCACGACAGGTGAGCGCGTACGATGCTTGCCAAGTGCGGCGGGACGAACTTGAAAACCAGCGCAGGTACGCCGGCCGCCTCGTTGCTTGGCGGGCAGCGAGCAAAACCCAAGAACGAAAGCCGAGCGAAGGCACATTGCTCACGAGGCATTTTATTTTTCATCTGGCGGCGTCGTTTCGTAGCGGACGCTTGCGCGCCCTGTTCGAGCGGCCACAATAATTTACACTGCCACTCTCGCGTCTGCTCGCCCACGGAGGGAAACGCTGGTGGTGTGCAAAGCGCCGGCTCCGCCCTGTACTTGCCCTTTCAGGCGGCAA